>NC_079900.1:26385095-26545796 GCF_024868665.1 Triplophysa rosa
GTTTCACTCTGCAGCAGTGACATGTTATTTAGCATGTACTTACTATAGTGCACATAACTGCAGAGCTGGTACCCCTGGAGGAATAACCCAAGGTTAAGTGCCTTCATCGACAGTCATTAAGATGGATTCCTGAGTCGTCTCTACATCAGAACAATCCTCCAATTTCATTCTTAGCCATTCTGCTTCTGGCTCCATCTCTCTACAGAGATCCAACAGCTCTGTGTTCAGTTAAACAACATTCCAACCATTTGCGTAAAACAAGTAAAGATTTTTGGGGGATCAGAGATTGGGATGTTCAGATCAATACACATTGTTAATGTGAAGTCTAATTAGACCTTTCGAACTTATTGGTACACAACATGCACACTCTCTGTTTATCACAGAGTCTAATTTAAACAAATGTTCTTCCTCAGTTGCTTTAATTTCTTAAATAGATACCAACCTGGTCTCATAGGAAATACGTACCTCTGTACACTTTTTGCAGTGCCACAAAATACGTACCATCAGGTACATATTGCAACCCGGTATCACAATTTCCAACAACAGTAACGTTAACAACACCATATTATATTATATTGGGTTGTACTGATTTTGAATTTAATTAGATGTCTTCGTATTTTGTGTACGTTTATTATTTTGTACACACAATTTAGACGTATAATATCTCACAGAAGTGAGTACACCCCTCACATTTTTGTAAATATTTTATTATATCGTTTCATGTGACATCACTGAAGAAATGACACTTTGCTATAATGTAAAGTAGTGAGTGTACAGCTTGTATAACAGTGTACATTTGCTGTCCCCTCAAAATAACTCAACACACAGCCATTAATGTCTAAACCGCTGGCAACAAAAGTGAGTACACCCCTAAGTGAAAATGTCCAAATTGGGCCCAATTAGCCATTTTCCCTCCCNGTACTAAGGGTTTTACGAACTCCTTCCACCGAGACTTCTTTTCATTTTCCAGCGTTCCCAGCATCTGTAGGAGTGTACGATTGAATCGTTCCACTGGATTGCCCCTCGGGTGGTATGGGGTAGTCCTCACCTTATGAATTCCGGTGACCTTACACAACTCTTTTATTGTGTGCGACTCAAAATATGCCCCTCGATCACTATGTAGTTTCTCCGGAAACCCACCCGGAAAGAAATTGTCCCACAGGCTCTTAGCAACGGTTTGGGCAGTTTGGTTTCGAGTTGGTATGGCAACGGCATACTTTGTAAAGTGGTCCGTGATAACCAGTATGTTCTTGATGTTGCTTTGGTCTGGCTCCAGGGACAGAAAATCTATGCATACCAATTCTAAGGGCCTGCTAGTTTGAATGTTTACCAATGGAGCTGCTCTTTGTGGGGGTGTTTTTCTACGGACACAGCGCCCACAAGTCTTGATCCTTCCTTCCACTGCCTGTGACATTTTTGGCCAAAAGAACCTTGACCGGACCAGATCCAGGGTCCTGTCAATACCTAGATGACCCATGTCATCATGAAGACTCTTTAACACCATGTCTCTCAATGAAGTGGGCAGTGCCAACTGAAAGTGAAAGGCTCCACACTCCTGTTTCTTCCTATAGAGCACTCCATTTCTCAGCTCAAGTCGATTCCACTCTTTAGACCACAAATTGATGGTAGGTGACTTGTCTCTCAGATTACACGGTTTCATGCCTTCCTCCAACCCCTCAATGACAATTCTTATTTCCGGATCTTTTCTCTGCAATTCCGCCAAGGAAGCTTCTGAGAGGTGAGGAAGATCTGGAAGACCATGTCTGTCTTCATACTGGAACTCATCTGGCAGAGCTTCCTCGTGGTGTGTAAGGGATTCAACCAGGGTAACTGAGGGGTGAGAGGATCTAGGATTTTCAGACGACCCCACCACTTGATGCCTTTCACAGATCGCCTGTATTGTGTCCGCCATGAGAACAGATGACTCGGCTCCTGGCTCCATGAGATGGTGTAGGGTGAACTGTTTAATCCTTTATCTCTCCTTTTGAGAGACCAGGTCATCCAGAAGCTCACCATGCGGTCGTCTGGAAAGCCCGTCGGCATCTTGATTTTGACTACCTGCTCTGTACTGCAGCTTAAAGTTGTAAGTCGACAAACTGGACAGCCAGCGGTAACTAGTGGCATCAAGCTTTGCTGAAGTTAAAATGTATGTCAAGGGATTTCTATCTGTTACGAC
Source organism: Triplophysa rosa (assembly GCF_024868665.1). Lineage (NCBI taxonomy): Eukaryota > Metazoa > Chordata > Actinopteri > Cypriniformes > Nemacheilidae > Triplophysa > Triplophysa rosa. Next base: position 26,387,272 of record NC_079900.1, read on the forward strand.
GGTAAATTCTGCACCATAGAGATAGTCGCTAAATTTGAAGGTGACCGCCCATTTCAGTGCCAAAAACTCTAGTTTGTGCGCAGGGTATCTACTTTCACCCTTGGTCAATCCTCTGCTGGCAAAAGCTATGACGCGCATCTGCCCCTCCTGTTCCTGGTATAAGGCTGCACCAAGCCCGGTAGTACTGGCATCGGTGTGAAGCACATAGGGGAGCTTGGGGTTAGCAAAGCCCAAAATAGGTGCAGATGTGAGCTTGTCAATTATAGAGTCAAAGGCACTCTGACATTCCGGAGTCCACCGATCACCAAAGTCTTCTTTGGGGTTGAAGTACCCCACATCCTTCAGTTTCTTACTGCTGGTCTTCCGGAGTGGAGGATATCCTGCTGTACAGTCGGTGAGAGGTTTGACGATCTTGGAGAAGTCACGCACAAATCTCCGGTAGTATCCGGCGAAACCTAAAAAGGACCTCAACTCTTTCAGGTTTGTCGGCCTTGGCCAAGTTTTTAAGGCTTCAACTTTTGCCGGATCAGTCTCTACCCCGTCTTGTGAGACTATATGGCCCAGATACCTCACTGACGTCTGGAAGAATCTACATTTCTCGGGTGACAATTTCAACCCATACTCCTTCAGTCGGTTGAGAACTTGCAGCAGTCGGGACTCATGCTCCTCTAGGGTCTTTGAAAAAACTATGAGGTCATCAATGAAAACCAGTACTTGTTTCCTGTTCAAGTCTCCCATGCACCGTTCCATTAACCTTTGGAACGTGCTCGGCGCATTAGTAATCCCCTGTGGCATCCTGTTGAATTCCCAGAAACCAAGCGGGCAGACAAATGCTGTTTTACACTTATTGGCTTCTTCCATCTCAATTTGTTAGAATCCAGATTTCAAATCAAGCACCGAGAACCACTTGGAGCCGGTTAATGTTGAAAAGACCTCCTCTAGGTTTGGTAAGGCGTATGCATCCTTAATCGTCTGTGAGTTGAGCTTTCGAAAGTCGATGCACAGCCTCACTGTACCATCCTTCTTACTGACTACAACTATAGGTGACGCAAATGGAGACTCGGATTCACGGATGACACCGGCCTTCAATAGCTCTTGAAGGTGTTTTCTCACAGCATCAATGTCTTGGGGATGGATGGGTCGAGCTCTGTGTTTGAACGGTGTTCCGTCGTTCAACTTTATCTGATGTTTGACTTTCTCAGTGTGACCGTAGTCAAGGTCGTGCAATGAGAAGACTTCAGGCATGGAGCTCAGAAATTTCGATATCCTCTCTTTCCAACTTGCGGGCAGGGGGGAATCACCAAATTCAAAGGTAAGGTTAGCACAGGTATGTGTTTCTTCCTCAGCTTTGGCATCCGAACTCTGAGGCTGCTGGTCCATGACCTTTTGAACTGCATGAATCTCTGCCAGCACAACTTTAGGAGGGATCTTTATGTCGTTTTGCGTTCCATTTCTAAGCAAAACAGACAACTTGGAAAGACGCTTATAGGGTAAGGTGTGCAGACAGTTTGCAATCAGCAGGCCACTTGGTAAGGGGACCGAAGGAGGCTCGAGAGTCACCCACCTCTCTGTGTGGGGGCCATGTAGATGGACAAAGCCGTCCAAGACCACTGTGCTTCCTGCAGGCACGACTTCAGGGGAGTTTCTGCGCAACTTCACATAACCCAGAGTCTCACTGCTGGCTTGTCTCCACCTGGCTTCCAAAACTTTGAGTACTGCTTGTTAACCATGGAAGTTTGACTGGAAGTTAGCTGCATTTTCTTTGGCACACTTACTGTAGAGCACATCTAAAGAGTTGGTCCCGACTAAAATTTGGGAGAGACTTGTTAAATTTGGCACTACTAGGGCTAGGGTGGGGACTTCAACTTCAGTACCTATGAATGCCTTGGGGAATTTCAGGGTTAACTCGATGTACCACAGATACGGCACAGCCTGTCCGTTAGCTCCTTCTACCTCTAACAAGTTTTCCAACGGCTTCAAGGGAGAGTCTGACAGATTTAATTCATAAAATGACTGAGGAATTGTGGTCACTTGTGACCCTGTGTCTAAAAGGCAATCGACCTCTCTCTCTCCAATCGTGACCTTGGCTGTGCATTTAATTCCCACAAGCCCCTTTGGTAAACGTTTCAATGGCAGTGTACCTTGGCTGCTCACTGCAGGTATCTGTTTGTAACATCCAGGGCGACAGTCTGAACGCCTGGTCTCCATATGCCCCTCTACAGAGACCCCTTTTAGTTTAAAGGCTGGGTAGGCCTTCCATGCAGAGAGTCCCATTGGCTTTGTTGCTCTCTTAACTGAAGTCGCTTCTCCTCAACTTTGGAAGGATTCGCAGCATTCTCGCAGTCATTGGTCAGGTGTCCATCCTCTCTGCACCGAAAACAGTACTAGGGTCGAGGTCTGTTAATTCTCATCTGGCCTGTCCTGGGACTCCTATCTGTTTCTGTTTCAAGTAGTTTCTGCGTGTTAGAAGTTCGAGGTGCCTTATGAGCGGCTCTTTGAGTTTTCAGCTCCGCAACCTGACGTTGCAGCATAGCTATTTCAGACTCTTCTTGGTTCTGTTTCAGTCCCTGGGTGACCGATGCTTTCACTACAGCTACTTGGGTGCATAATTCTTCCACCATCTTTTTTAAAGCGGTCAACTCAGCCCTTTCAGAATGACTCTTTGGGGTCCTTTGATCAGGAGACTGCTTTAAAGCAGTAACTTGGGCTTGGATCTCCACAATTTTTTTCTTTAGGAGACTGGTTTCGGAACTATCAGACTTGGGCACATTACAGCAACAGACTGAGATTTTTTACGTTTTAAAGCATGAATTAAATAAACAGTTTTAAATGTATATATTTATTTATACATTTAAAATTATTTTTTTTATTTAACGTTTTATTGTTCAATTAGACTACATTTTAAAACACAAATTAAATAAACCATTTTAAATAAGTCTATTAATTTCTCAATTTGAAAAGTTATTTATTTGTTAACATTTTTATGTTTTAATTATTTAATTGATCAATTGATTCTTCGTTTTATTGCTAATCGGCCTTCTCGGTCCTCCATACTTTCACCAATAGACCATATGATCTTCAGTAGCTGACGTGCTGTGGCTCAATCACATAGCACTCTTAACGTGATGACAACAAACTGTAGTACCAGTTAAGGTTTAAATCCTTACGTGTAATAAAGTAAATCCATGCTCGGAACATAATTAAATCTCTGTGAAGCTTCATAAAACGGGACACAGCCATGCCTGACGGAACCACAGTCACGTTTGTATTTAAACGCTGCAGGTCATGACTAAACTAAAGTTTTGTATTATAGCACCATTACATGTTTAATATACAGTATTTTAACAATACGATGTATTTCACTAATCTACATTACAACCCGGAAGCTTTGCCGCTCACTGAGATTTTACCGGAAATACGTAGGCAGCACTCCATGCATTGAGTGTATTGGTTGATGTGGTATTTGTCCCAGCCATCCTGCGCTGTGATTGGACTGCCGAGTAAAAAGTGACATTGATGAGCATATGCATTTGGCAGACCCTTTTATCCAAAGCGACTTACAGTGCATTCAATCTATACTGTACATTTTTTAAATGAGTTCCCTGGGAATCAAACCCACAACTTTTTGAGCACAATCATTATGCTATAAAACAATAAACAATACATTAAGGCTGGGTTGCACCAACAAGGATTAGTCTTAAATCTAGATTAAATCAGGGTTTATTTAAAAATGTTGTTGCACCAAACTTTAAACCTTGTTTAAAAGTAAGCATACAGTAATTATATTTAAGCTATCATTTGATCCGGGTTTTAATTTTACAGTAACTCTAAATTAACTTGAATCCTGTTGCGCCATTATTTTAAACTCTGATTTATCTCTTAGTTAGGGATTAATTTAAAACTTGCTACTGAGGAGGTTTAAATAATAAAAAAAACAAATATCTAATACAATTTACATTGAAATGATCAGTAACATAAATAAAACACCTCAGCACAAGGCGGCCCTATAAACTAGCTTGTCGGCTGTGAACTTCAAGTTCAAAAAGCCCTGCTTCTTATCCATAGATCCAATACATAGTATAAGGACAACGTCTGTGATTAAACAACCCGGTCAGCGCCCCTCGGCGTCACTTTTGAATGCGCAGGTTACCCCTTTGAAGAGCGGGGAAATGTGTTGCTGTTCCCTAAATGCTCCAGACAGAGACACGTGCAATTCTTAGCATTTCATAATTATTTATGGTTTTAATATTTTGTAGCACCTAACCCCACCCCCACCTTAACCACTTCTCAACTATATAACACGCGAATAAAAGCAGTCAAAGGTATTTATTGCACAAACTGACCAAAAGCAGAGTAGAAGTATTACAAACAACTCGTGTCGGAGACCTTTTTGCACCGAAGCCGAACGATAACTTCAGGGATGCCTGCACGATCCGTTCTGCGCATGCGCGTAATTACGTAGTAAACACGTCACGGTTTCCCTACACTATTGGTATCATGCATTAGTGATGGGAATTATGATTCATTTGCGTGATTCGTTCTTTTTCAGTTCGTTCACCAAAATGATTCGTTCAGATTCGTTCACTGATTCGTTCAGTGACCATTTCTATAATACGCCAGCAGGTGGCGAAAATGAGTTGTGTTATGTCAACGAACGTATTAATGGACGTATAAACTGATTACAGGCTTTATTAAAATGTGTGTCTCTGATCTACTCATTAAATAAATAAAAATAAGTCTAAATAAGATGTTCAGATGACCAACGCACAAGGTTTTTCTGCATAATTAAAAAGTTAATTGTTTGGTCATTTACATATTCATAAATCTGGGATTATGTTAAACGTGAAGTTTGTGTATTTTAAATAAACAAGCGTGCAAGTAGCCTACCTGTAACTGCGCTTTGCATCCACTTTCTGCTGATTGCTGAACGAGACTCACATGCTAAATGACCGACCTACAGTGTACACTCTCGTTCAATTCGTTCATTTCGTTCATGAACGACATGTACCAGTTCGTTCAATTCATTCACGAACGAGATCTCTCTCTCGTTCAGACTCAACAGCGACTTGGTCAGTGTGGGCGTATTCGTTCAGTGGAAGATCTAACCAATTACACGTCCCTTCATAGCCGGAACTGGAATGCTATTTGCTGACGTGACGCGAATGAGAGCTAACCAATACTTTTTTGTTTTACAGTTTTTAGAGAAGTGCATGACATGAATTAAACGTAATGAAGTCGTTTTTATTTGAAAGAACAATAAATGATACAAAATGCACACAAAACACCTGTGCTTGCAGTACAATAACTGAGTAAAAAGGGCTTGACATTTTCCATGCAATAAAAATGACAATGTTCATTTTTCCTTGTTACATTTAACCATCATCTTGCATAACTGAATTATTTTCGTAAGGATTATTTTCGGACATTGTGTCCGTTTCTGTACTTGTTGAACAAGAGACCTCATCTTTCATTTCGTTTACGAGGCAGAAGTAACAGCTCGTTCATGAACGAGAATCAGCGGGTCCTTTCGTTCACTTACGAACGAGATGAACGAGATGACTGATTGTTCATTTCGTTCACGAACGAGAATCAGACTCATTCAGACTCAAACACAGGCTCGTTCAGTGAAGGGCGTATTCGTTCAGTACATTCAACCAATCATATGCTTTGTCAAAGCTCACCCTCGAACGCCATTGGCTCATGCTTTAGACACTCTTTTAAGCCAAGATGCTCTGTGCTCGAGGGAGAGATTTCAGTGAACGAGAAATATGAGTCATTGCATTTCGGGAACGAGAACGATTCGTTCACTTTAAAGATTCGTTCAAAAAGAACGATTCGTTCACGAACGAAACATCACTATCACGCATGTGTAACACACGTGCATAGACCACTTTCTAGCGCTTTGGACTAAATCAGAAGACAATATTCGCTCTTGAGCCAGCGTTGCAGCAAGACGAGGGAAATGATGACAGGAGACAAAACCTTAGTTGAGAAGATCAATATTCTTTGTTTGCCTTAACTTGCTTCCGTTGGGAAAGCCAACAACAGAAAAAAACAAATGACAGCAACAAAACAGTACAAGACACAAAATAACCCTTTGTGTTTACCTTTCAGAACAATTTAAATAAAGGATGAAAAGCAAAGAAAATAAATAGAATAACAGCAATTTGAATAATAAATTTCAGGCAAGTTGTATAATGACACACCAATCGGAGTCCTTTTCAGGTAATTGTCTTTGATAGAAGTGACTCAAGCAACTTTAGCTCAGTTCAGTGTCCCTCGTATCCCTGTTTTAGCGTTCCGGCTAAAGAACGCAGATATGCAACTCAGTTCTTATTCACAGTTGAATACGTGTGATCCTACCATTTCGATGAACATAAACTGTTATCCAAGCTCAAGAAAACCAGGTTGGCTCGCCAGTTTCCACCAATGTTGAACATTCCTCGTTGATGGCAGAAACAGTTTTAACTCAGAACTCCAAGAACCTTCTCATTCAATTTCAAAGGGAGATGTAGAAGGACCGGAAACAACCAGATGGGAAAAGAAAAGAGGGAACAAAACAAAAACAAAAACAAAAAAACCCAACCTTGCAAAGACAAGGCAGAAAATCACAATTAATTACAATTAATTTCCATGTGAATACATTTACATTTCAAATTATCATCTTCAACACAACAAATGCTTTAAAATGCATCAAACACATTTCCCAGCACTTATTTCCCATTTTTTTTTCATTTCTTAACAGAAATATAACTATATTAATGAATAATAACGTCGTTGACTGACGTATGTGCACTCGATTAGCTCGTAGCTCATAGCACATGAGCCTGCATGGCTAGCAAAACTCCATGTGAGTTATGTTACACTCATCACACTCACAAAATTAGCAACAAGCATTAACGCTTTTAAACAGCATATCAGCATCAAACTTTTGGCGATAAAATTCACCTATAAACTCATTTCTCAACATATTTCACAAAACATACATCACAGTATCATTTAAGAACTCTTGACCCCGCAAAGACTAAAAAATTCACAAATCATAACTAAATATGGTGTTTTATGAGATCACTTACCAAGAATAAATCGATAACGATCAGAAATAATCTCGATGTATCAAGGAATCTGTTTTATGCAGTTTTCGTCGGATGAATCAGCTCAATTTCTCATTTAATCCTTGAAGTCAATACAACACGATTAGAACTATTTAAACAACTCTTTATTGTTAACGAAGCTTCAAAGTATGAATTCCAATAATTAATCTGGTATTTCTCACTTACTTTCTTGACTTTAGAACTGCTATTTACATGAATCACTGCTCAAACGGCCATTTTTACCTGCTCCGTGATGAGAGACTGTTTACCTCTACTCAGCGCTAGAGATGATGCAACCCACTAAGGGCGGAGCTATTCCTAATAGTTTAATTTAATTATTTATTCAATTTGTGACATTTACTACGGATTTTCTTTTAAGCAACATTTAACTTTTAAACATGAAAATAAATCAAATAAAATGTTTACATGCGCATCGAATTTCTTTTCTCTGTTTAAGTTTAATATGGGCTATAGTAACCTAGGTTACACATGCGATGAAACACTTGACGGCCAGGTGGCACAACTGGCGGCATATTTGTGTAGGCTACATTGTGTTTTTCATTTAACAGTTCACGGCGGGTCTATTTTGATGTTTTTAAATGTAGCTTACGCTATGCATTATGATGTGTTTACGTGGTTGCCAATCCAAAATAATAAAGGAGTTGTTACATGAACATACACGATTTTGGTTACATGTGGAATAAAGTATGAGTCTTTCTGTCACTGCAAACCTTCATTTTCCTCCATACTCCCCTTTGCGATTCATTGCTGTATGGCAGGGCTAGCCTAGTCAACTGGCGGCCCACGGGCCAAATGCGGTTTTTACTTTTATTGATTTAACTTTAATTAATTCAACCAAATATCTTCATAAATATCTTCTTGAAAAAACAATGCCACCCACATCTTGGATGTACTGGAGGACTGTGGGTGAGTAAATTAGTAGCAATTTTTGGGTAAAGTAACACATTAAGGAATATAAAATACAATTAAAAAGACAAAATCCCTTCTAATTTAATATCATGAAAAGGCACAACTACTGGATGCAATATTTGTGTGCATGTTTTAATCATGGCCTATAAGTAACAGCAACAAAAACAGTATAAAAGGAACAAAATGCAATAAATAACAGAAAAACAAAATAACAGAAGAAATGAGAATATGGTAAAAAAAAACTGGCCCGCATCCTATTTATACTTTTGGAATCTGGCCCTCAAAGAAAAGTAGTTTTTGAAGACCCCTGCTGTATGGCATTAGGCCTACTTAACTTGTTGTTTTTCGATCTGAGGTCCGTAGTATTGTCAAAGACGGTTTGTGTCGTTTTATTTATTAAAAGCTGCTAATATTAGTTAACTTTAAATTGAGTAATTTTGTATTAGTATGGGTCTATATAGGCTAATATATCTATCTATATAATCTAAATGAGGACAATAATCCCTTCAATGGTGTTTACAGAAGACAATAAGGAACATAATATGCATTTCTGCCTAGACTATCTGCACCTACATGAAGAAAGAACTACAAACAAGTCTGGGGTAACGTTACAGAGTATTTCAAAATGACAGTGGAAATGACTTGAAAGAACGCATAGTTTGCACACACAATGACATGAGACCAGAGGTGGACAGTAGTGAAAGTCGCGGTACAAAGGTGCGCAAGCGTGGAACAGATCGTGCAGTGTTGTAAATCGTCGCAAAACAGAATTATCATTTGCGCATGTGTGTTTTCTACTACGTCATTATGCGCATGCGCGGACTGATCGTGTACCGACAGGCTCCTTTTAAAAAGATAAACCGGAACATTAGCTAGATGCAGTCGATCGCGGAGCCAATACCGTTTCACGTTCAAAGACAATGAAATGACGCAATCGGTCACGAGACACGGGAGAGCCAATGCCATCGATGCTGACGTAGCTCTTCTTCTGAAGGCAATTTTTGAACGTTTGTTGTTCACCGGATCTGATATTTACGGTGGACGGTGATTGCTTTCGCATCTGTTCCTCTTATAAATCGATCGTTTCACGTTGGTACCCTTAGAATATCTGTATTTTTGAATGACGTTGTGACTGCTTGTATCTTGTGTTTTTTATTATGATAAAAAAATTAAATTACTTGCTCAAACTGCCTGAACAGCGTCATGTAAATGCAATTATCCTGACCTTTAAACTTAAATTAAACCCCGATACATCATCATTGCAAATTATATCTAAGATACAATTTCATAATGACGGTACAATTCCTGTGCCCTGCACGTCGAAAAACGACACCAAAGGTGTACCCTGTGCGATCAAAAGTGACACCGAGGGGTGCTGACCGAGCATCAATATGTGATGAGTTGGGAGTGAGAATGTGTTGGATTAAACAAGAAAAAGACCGATATACTGAGAAGAGGAAAGTTGTTTTACCGACACAAGTGACCAAAGGCGCTGTATCTATTCTGTGCGCCCTGTCTAAATTGTAGTCTGATCCGTTCTACGAGAATCACGAACGGGCGGATCTTTGCTGTCGGCGCAGCTGCAAATGGCCATGGAACGTGACCGAGGAGGCCTTTAGGAGATGTACCGACCGAAGAGGTCTGCTCGCTCCTGATTCCCGTACTCTACTCTTATGTCTGATAAAGTCGTGAGCTGCAGGGCAGTGACGCGGCTCAACTTGTTGATTTTAATCACATGATCTGTACTTCGCAATGTACGCTGTCAGTTAATACAACAGGTGTCTTTTATGGCTTGTGAAATATGTTTATGGATGATCAGCCTGACTAACGATCTATCCAGAGAGAGGTTTAAATAGCAATATATATTTTTTTACATTTACAAGCTATTTATTTCCTTTTGACATGACACCATCAACACTGTTGCTGTTTAGTTGCAACGGCAAATCCATGATACAAAATTAATCGCAGATGACGTTAAAATACAGGTTAATGGTTTAATTCACGATTTGAAGTGTTGCAACACAACTCGAATTAAAATACAACTAGGATCAACAAACCCTAGATTAGCTCTAAACTTTGTTTACTTTAATCGTTAGGGCTTTCACGATTATGAAATTTGATTGATGATTAATTGCCTAATAAATCATTGCGATTATGGCGATTAATTGTCTGTTTTAGGGCTTTGACGATTAATTGTCTGTTTTTGAGCTTTGACATTTAATTTTCATACATTTTTGATTCAGCGATTGAAACGACCATATTGTTCTGAATACAAGACTATGTTTTTTTCTTGGAAATACATCGGAAAAAATTGGGTCATCATATATTTAAGGTTTAGGCTTTTACCTGTCAATAATACAACCACCAAATACTTGTAAATAAAGTAAATTGATCAGGAGTGAAATGCTATCAGTCATAGAAAAGCTTCTAGTCTGTTCTTTTCTCACTTGCAAGACTACAATAAAATTTTACTTGTGTGTTAATGAAATTTTGGTAGACTGGTTTTCACACTGAGATTTGCTTAAATAATATTAAATTGTACTGCATGTAATCTGTATATGTTTTAGTTTTTTTTTTTAAGTGATTGTGGTTGTGGTGGTACATTTTACAAGTATTACCATGCTTTAGTAACAATATATATACACTAAAATATGCAATATGCAGATACACTACAGCTCCCCCTAGTGTCTTCTATAGAGATGTGCAATAATTGCGATGATCTGAAACCATCGCGATGAGGTCAAACAATCGCGATGAGACGGTTATTTAATAATCGTGACAGCCCTAATCCTTGTTGGTGCAACCCACCCTAAGCAATAAACTATATTATAGCATTTAAGAATGCCTACCCTGCTGAAAAAGCAATAGAAATCATCACATAAATTCTATTGGATTCAATTTTATTGGTTGTAATGGAAATGTCTCTCTGAGTCTACTGGTATGTGTTGGATTGATGAGACCATTAAATCATACTTAAATAACACACTAAATGGTTCCAAATGGTGTTGGATCCATTAGAATTTCTGTGGTGTTTTTTCAGCAAGGTAGTCATTTTGATAAAAGTAACTCAAAAGTAATGCAAACGTAGTGTAACGCATTACAATTCAAAGACAGCGGCCGTTTCTCAATATGCGTCCTTGTCTGTACTTGTGTCCTTGTAGACTTGTGAAACGTCATCAGAAGCAGCCCAGGTACTGTTCCAAATCAAAGTTCACATCTAGCCAAGTACAGTTCAAATCCCAGGATGTGTTCGTGCTCCGCCCCTTTTATCGAGGTTGCATAGGGAGGTGACTTGTGCGGACTTGATATCGGCCATAACCCAGAATTCAGTTCGCTCCAACTGACGTTCCGTAATGGCGGAAGAGAGAACGCACATCTGTAAGTAATACATTTGGAAATACTATTGTTATTATATCACGAAATGTAGTTTTTGAGGAGTGAGAAAATTCTAATCTGGCGTTGAACTATAAGGTTAGCCACTATTTGAAAATTTCTTTAGACGATTTCGGAGGTGGGAGATCCCAGGTAGTCAGCGCTTATGTACCTGCCGAGGCCAGCTCTACCTCGGCAAGTGCTCCTGAAATATACTGCTGCCAATAGCGTTGCTGTAGTGGTTCCATTTTTATTGATTAATTGATTCTTTTACTTATTTCACTTTAGTGTCTAATTTTTCCTCGTAATGTCCAACACTTTCCCACCACCGTCTTTCCTGCTTTTTTATTTGAATTGAAAACGAGAAGAGTCCATTGTTTGATATTCAATTTTATTTCAAAACGAAATTAATCTAATCAGAGTAGGCAAATATTGCCTGAACCACATATTAATGTTTAATAGTTTTAAAATACAAAAGAGGCAGCTGTCTAATATCGTATTACACACGTTTTGCTAATTACATTTAATATGTACATTAAAAATAAAAACGAAAAGATATACAATGACACTGATTGAAGCATGAGGTGCTGAGCTGCGCTATCAAGTATGCTGCTGTTCCATTTGTAAAACAACTGGACTTGGCTCCTTGCGTCTACGGGAGTTCATTCTTCTAAGTCGAACTTGCCAAGTCCGATCTTGGAAGGACGCAACTTTCTGTTCTGCGAACTTGGTATTGAGAAACGGCCAGCGATATTGTCATTTAACTAATTACTTTTAAATGACAGTATATTTTAGAGGCCACTTGCTCAATACTGCTTGTACTACAGCATACATTGTGCTTGCTCATGCATACTAATAATACAGAACAATTAATATTCATACTTTCACGGAAAAAGGGAATCACACGCAGCGATAAAAAGCTGACATAATTCCTGTAACCTAATTACATGTAGCAGTTTTCATATGCGTATAATGCAAGCAAATAATATCAATAGTAATAGCAATAGCAATAGCAATAGTAATAGCAAATAATAGTAAGACTTAAATGTTTCAACTATTCCATGTATGTACGACAGGTTTTTTGCCAGATCAACTTCACTTTCTTTTTCAAGGAAAAACTAACCTAAATGCTGTGTTTAGTATCTATTTTAGTATTTAGTTTCAAATCACACGGCCTGAATACACATTTTGTGAAAAACTGGTGACAATGTACAAGAATAAATATCACATACACGAATAGCAAAATGAATAGATATGTAATAAAATGGGAAAATTAAGAAGTAGATTTTGGATGTAAAATCTGTTTTTTATTAAATCAAAGCAAACATACAAGAACCCAAGAACATGGCCACAAACAAACTAATAACAAACGAGATCTCCTGCGAAAAATGAGACAATGATACATGACGATTGAACATAAACTCAAAACAATGAACAGGTCAAAAGATTATATTGCAAGACTGTTTTGTACGAAATAAAATAACTATGTTAAACTAATTACAGCTGAGAAGTGAAAAAGTAAACAAACATAAATATATTCAAATGAAAATAAAAAAATAATGAAATCGAAAGACATGTTGATGTTATCGCTGTCTGTAAATTATGTTTGAAAATGAAGAAGCTGACCTACGTTTACTGGCTAGCAATTGAAATGTAGACTAATGCTTAAAGCGGAGCTATCATGCTTAAAGCGGAGCTATCATGCTATGTCATGCATTCTGACTTCTTTACACTGTTAAATGCGCTGGCTTCTCATGCTTAACATGGTCAACTTGTTAAAAAACGAGTTGGACGTATGACATAGTATTTCTCTACTTGATACACTCCACCAGGACTCCAACTTGTTTCAGAAAGTTTTTTCTAATTCTGGATCCCTGTGTCGTCACAGGGATCCTATTCCTTTTATTGTCCATTCTCCCAGAAAAGCACGGCAAGGCAAAGGTGAAAGAGCCAACCGACGAGCGAGACCCGCTTACCATCAAGATTGTGCGTGCTGCGTCAAGATGGGCTGCGCTGCAGCTTGTTCCTCTTGCGCTAGTGAAGTTTAGGTGTGTCTGTTTGTTCATTTCAGTGATGGATGTTATATAAACGGTGCATATAACACTGGATTTAGAGATCCTTTGAAACTGATAGATGGTCCCAGTGCTAAAAGATGCCGGACATGAACTGCACGCGGCAAGTCAAACTAAGTCATACGTCTGTGTTTTGTTGGCAATCGGCGTGTACGTGCATAATGTACAAAACACGAAGGGATTAATGTGATGATGTGTTGTGTGCTCGTGCTGTGGTTCCATCCCACTCTCCCCACTAGTCCCACCTCTAGCAGCTCGTGTTTTTCCGGAAATAATCGTACAGCTGTATCTGTTTTTTGTAAATTTGATCAAACTAAATACTCTTCGAAGATACGACGTATGCAATACTACTGTATAGGCACTCAAGATTAATATGAGATTGGCAGAAACTGAGTGTGTTGCCCGATCTTTAATGCGCAGCTAGCCTATTTTTGACGTATTTCACATCGCATCCTTGGAAGGAGACCCGAAATGCACGACGTGAGGTTTATCCTCAAACAAAACCTTATTTGGTTTGGTTATTTTGTGGTAAAATAATGTTTTTTTAAGTGTAGTAAAACATAAGGGAACAAAGAATGACATGGCAATGAGCACTACAAAAAACTGCACAAACCTAACTATTTTTTTTTACTTTCCCATGGTATAACCCCTAAAACACGAAAAATTCAGAAATACAACGTCGGACAAGCAAATCACGTGGTCTCACGAATTCAGCCGCTTCGCTTTTGAGACGCTCCTGGTATTGAGGACGAAACAACATCTCGCCGGTTAGCTTTAGTGAGACATGTATGAAACCAACATGTGTGGATGACTCAAAGCCGTGAATACGCAGAAAGCCATAAATATTAGAACAGCGTTTCAAAACCTTATATAAAACATAAGTGTAAAGCCTGACAACTTCGTACCGACTAAAATAGTTTTTCTTTGGTAAACATTTTTATCATTTTAACATATGCGTTTAAGATGTGTAAAAATGTTTTTTGGATATGTAAGTCAAAAAGTCTTGAGCAAAATTGTTGTTAGTGTAAGAGATGTTGCATCCACGTTGTATATCGTAGTTTGGTATTAGGATTTAATCATTTGCTCTTAAGGTAAATCTGTTCATTAAGACAAATAGGGTATCATAGTAATTATATTCACACATCAGGTTATTAGAGAAGTGTGAACTAAATTATGACTTCCGAAGCACTGGTTTATAGCTGACAAATCATAAAACAAATCATGGAGGATGAAAACGTCCAACGCTGTCACAGAGCCGGACGTAAACAAGTTGAAATACACCCCGTTACAAATGCACGCTGTCACAACAATTTACGAGTCGGCGTCTTTGCAGCTCAGGAATGTCTCCCTGAAACAGAGGCTTCTCAGTATAATGTCGGGAATGCTGTCTTTGCTCTCTGGAAAACGTAAGTTTTATCACATCCTATACAGTATATATACTGTATATATATATACACTCACCTAAAGGATTATTAGGAACACCTGTTCAATTTCTCATTAATGCAATTATCTAATCAACCAATCACATGGCAGTTGCTTCAATGCATTTAGGGGTGTGGTCCTGGTCAAGACAATCTCCTGAACTCCAAACTGAATGTCAGAATGGGAAAGAAAGGTGATTTAAGCAATTTTGAGCGTGGCATGGTTGTTGGTGCCAGACGGGCCGGTCTGAGTATTTCACAATCTGCTCAGTTACTGGGATTTTCACGCACAACCATTTCTAGGGTTTACAAAGAATGGTGTGAAAAGGGAAAAACATCCAGTATGCGGCAGTCCTGTGGGCGAAAATGCCTTGTTGATGCTAGAGGTCAGAGGAGAATGGGCCGACTGATTCAAGCTGATAGAAGAGCAACTTTGACTGAAATAACCACTCGTTACAACCGAGGTATGCAGCAAAGCATTTGTGAAGCCACAACACGCACAACCTTGAGGCAGATGGGCTACAACAGCAGAAGACCCCACCGGGTACCACTCATCTCCACTACAAATAGGAAAAAGAGGCTACAATTTGCACGAGCTCACCAAAATTGGACAGTTGAAGACTGGAAAAATGTTGCCTGGTCTGATGAGTCTCGATTTCTGTTGAGACATTCAAATGGTAGAGTCAGAATTTGGCGTAAACAGAATGAGAACATGGATCCATCATGCCTTGTTACCACTGTGCAGGCTGGTGGTGGTGGTGTAATGGTGTGGGGGATGTTTTCTTGGCACACTTTAGGCCCCTTAGTGCCAATTGGGCATCGTTTAAATGCCACGGCCTACCTGAGCATTGTTTCTGACCATGTCCATCCCTTTATGACCACCATGTACCCATCCTCTAATGGCTACTTCCAGCAGGATAATGCACCATGTCACAAAGCTCGAATCATTTCAAATTGGTTTCTTGAACATGACAATGAGTTCACTGTACTAGAATGGCCCCCACAGTCACCAGATCTCAACCCGATAGAACATCTTTGGGATGTGGTGGAACGGGAGCTTCGTGCCCTGGATGTGCATCCCACAAATCTCCATCAACTGCAAGATGCTATCCTATCAATATGGGCCAACATTTCTAAAGAATGCTTTCAGCACCTTGTTGAATCAATGCCACGTAGAATTAAGGCAGTTCTGAAGGCGAAAGGGGGTCAAACACCGTATTAGTATGGTGTTCCTAATAATCCTTTAGGTATGACACTCACCTAAAGGATTATTAGGAACACCTGTTCAATTTCTCATTAATGCAATTATCTAATCAACCAATCACATGGCAGTTGCTTCAATGCATTTAGGGGTGTGGTCCTGGTCAAGACAATCTCCTGAACTCCAAACTGAATGTCAGAATGGGAAAGAAAGGTGATTTAAGCAATTTTGAGCGTGGCATGGTTGTTGGTGCCAGACGGGCCGGTCTGAGTATTTCACAATCTGCTCAGTTACTGGGATTTTCACGCACAACCATTTCTAGGGTTTACAAAGAATGGTGTGAAAAGGGAAAAACATCCAGTATGCGGCAGTCCTGTGGGCGAAAATGCCTTGTTGATGCTAGAGGTCAGAGGAGAATGGGCCGACTGATTCAAGCTGATAGAAGAGCAACTTTGACTGAAATAACCACTCGTTACAACCGAGGTATGCAGCAAAGCATTTGTGAAGCCACAACACGCACAACCTTGAGGCAGATGGGCTACAACAGCAGAAGACCCCACCGGGTACCACTCATCTCCACTACAAATAGGAAAAAGAGGCTACAATTTGCACGAGCTCACCAAAATTGGACAGTTGAAGACTGGAAAAATGTTGCCTGGTCTGATGAGTCTCGATTTCTGTTGAGACATTCAAATGGTAGAGTCAGAATTTGGCGTAAACAGAATGAGAACATGGATCCATCATGCCTTGTTACCACTGTGCAGGCTGGTGGTGGTGGTGTAATGGTGTGGGGGATGTTTTCTTGGCACACTTTAGGCCCCTTAGTGCCAATTGGGCATCGTTTAAATGCCACGGCCTTCCTGAGCATTGTTTCTGACCATGTCCATCCCTTTATGACCACCATGTACCCATCCTCTAATGGCTACTTCCAGCAGGATAATGCACCATGTCACAAAGCTCGAATCATTTCAAATTGGTTTCTTGAACATGACAATGAGTTCACTGTACTAGAATGGCCCCCACAGTCACCAGATCTCAACCCGATAGAACATCTTTGGGATGTGGTGGAACGGGAGCTTCGTGCCCTGGATGTGCATCCCACAAATCTCCATCAACTGCAAGATGCTATCCTATCAATATGGGCCAACATTTCTAAAGAATGCTTTCAGCACCTTGTTGAATCAATGCCACGTAGAATTAAGGCAGTTCTGAAGGCGAAAGGGGGTCAAACACCGTATTAGTATGGTGTTCCTAATAATCCTTTAGGTGAGTGTATATATATATATATCACACAAGATATATAATTTTGAGCNTATATATATATATATATATATATACATATCGAATGCTTTATTTAATTACTTACTTATTCAATCATTTATTTACTTACTTATTCAATCATTTATTTACTTACTTAATCACTTATTTAACCAATTCTTTCTTTATTTAATCACTTACAGTATTTATTCGCTGCTTTATTTTTTTAATCATTGCTTTATTTAATCATTATTTTTTTTAAACCCATATTTATTTATTCATGCATAAGATACGTGTCAAAACCTCATAAAAACATGTCCAAACATGATCCCCGGAAAAGGGAGCCAAATCGGCTGTCCGTACAATATGGGAGGATAAAGAAAGTCAAGAATTTTCACTTCATATACATATAATCATTTGCACTATTATTATTGTATAATGTATTATGTACAGCATTACTTTGCTTATCTTGCTGTGTCGAAACGGAATGACGTTTAAATTATGGACTCTGAATGAACTCGTCAATCTGATTGAGGTGGCCAAACATATGAAGGAAGGTGAGGATTACTGTCCAATCTAATGAAAGAAGGTGGGATTTGCTATTGACAGAAGCCGATAATGAAAGAGTGAAAGAGCCAGCACAATGTAAGCAGCTAACTTAAATGTTTAATGTTTGACATCTGTATTATCATATAAATGTTAGGGCCATTCACGTGTCGCGTGTAAAAAAGATAGCACAGGTACATCTGTAAGATGTCTGCTAAAGATCTGGAGATCTGGAAAACATCTGCTGTGTAAAAACATCTGCTAAACATCTTAGAAAGAGCTGTTGTACATCCATTCTAAATCATACACATCTTACAGACATCTTCTAGAGGTCTATGTGACATCTGACAGAAGACGTCTCAGAGATGTAGGGCAGATGAGCAAACAGCATCTGCCAGATGTCTTGCAGATGAAAATGCAGACATCAAATAGATGTCTGCCAGATGTGCGTGTGCTATCAAGGATGAAAAACGCTGCAGTGTTTCCCTCAGGATTTTGACAGACTTGTGGCGCTGGTGACGTCACAAACTAATTAGCATATTTGTGATGTTATCACGTGTTTGCGTTGTGTTAGCACTTGATATCTGTTTTTCTTCTACTCTCTGATCTGTCACATTATACTGTATTTTACAACTGAACGCCACCAGCAGTCATTTTAACTGCTGCTAAAATCCTGATTTATAACCGCAACATCATCGGACAAAATCACAACACTACCATACTACATTAAAGAGCAGATATATGCTGTTTGCCCTTTCTCGACAATGTGTTGCTGTATTACGAACGCTTCTTTGTGACAGTTAAATACACTACATGGAGCTAACTACACGCGCGGACAAGAGGTCGAGGGCTCGCACACACACGGAGCTCATCGGAAGAGAGTGCATGCGAACACGGAAGAAGACGTGCACACGGCCACACTTTCCGAAACCTATACGAACCTTGCCCCCCAAGGGAGTAGAGCACAGAAATACTACATCATGCATCCAACTCGTTTTTTGACAAGGTGACCATGTTAAGCTTGAGAAGACGGCACGTTTAACATTGTAAAGAAGTCAGAATGCATGAAACACTGTTCAATCCCCCCTTTAAGGTTTGCGCTTAGCATTAATGGGACCACACACTTAAAATATATTGAACAAGCATTCATGTCTGCGTTAATGCAGAGCATGCTTCTTTCCAGGTTGGCCAAGAAAAGAAGAGTTTTTTTCTTATGTTAATCTTGTGTGTGGATGAAGGCTCTTGCCAAAGTGATCAGGTGGTGTTTGCTGGAGGCTGTCACAGGCTAACACCACCGCCACCCACCGTTGTTGAGCCGCCCGCCATGCAACCATTTTACGCCTAATGCCTGAGATAATCTGACCCTAATTTCACCTCTTCAGAACCCTTGCACCTGGATTTGCTCACACACAAATACTTGTATATGTGCTTTACAGGGACTCTACATAGACATAATGGTTTTATACCGTACAAACGGTATAATCTGTATATTAAGCACGATGCATAAAATGCATAATACATATCTCTCTCTCTCTCTCTCTCTCTCTCTCTCTCTCTCTCTCTCTCTCTCTCTCTCTCTCACTCTCTCCTCATCGCTCTCTCTCTCTCTCTCTCTCTCTCTCTCTCTCTCTCTCTCTCTCTCTCTCTCTCTCTCTCTCGCACGCACGCACGCACGCACTCACACACACAGTAACAATCTATCAGTTCTTTATGAGTGTGCTAACTCACTCATTCCAATGCACACACACGTTAAGACAAATACACACATACACTTTGAACTGTGTAGAGGTTTCTACACCCAAGATCAATATATGTTTGCTTAAGGCATGAGAGGAAGTTTGTATGGATGTTTTTCTCAGGGTAAAGAGCCATGTCACAGGTGAGGTTTCTCGTTTTTCATGTTTTGTTTCATTCTTTGGCAACACCGCAGCCCAGTCTGCAAACACACTTAAGCCCTAAATACTCTTTCTTTCTCTCTCTCTCTCTCTCTCTCTCTCTCTCTCAATCTCTCTCTCTGAATGCTATTATGAATTACTTATGAATACTACTTGTAGGATAAGATATGTTTACAGAATTAAGTAGACATGCTGAGAAGTAGAAAAATAACTTGTGAAAACCCAGAGGATGAGACATGACAGACAAACTGATATTAGCGCTGTGTAAGAGAGTTGTAGTATGATGGATGTGTTTTCGGTTCCGAAAAGCTAACTATATTGCGGCATAGAATTGTTTAAACAGTAATTTAGATAAATGCTTGATTAAAGAGATGAGTGTATATGAATCCTGAACAATGCTGGGGGGGGGGCTATTCCAGAGTTTAGGAGCCAAGTATGGGATCCATCATCTTTAGAAGACTGTGATATACTGGGAACTATTAACAGAGTTTTGCGACTGTAGCGTGCACAATGGATTGTAATCTGACAGTAGTTCACAACGATACTCGGGCACTATGTGCATTTAATGCTTTATAAGTTATTAGTAGGATTTTGAAGTCTATTCGGAATTAGAATGAATGTATTACACATTAGTTTAGTCAGATTTCTCTCTCCAATCCTTCAGTTTAGTTGTTCTGACAGTTTATTAAATTGAGTCAATCCTCAGTCTCTGCAAGTGTCCAAAATTCATACATTCATTTAACATGTGAGCTTGTTTTTAATAGGGATGAAAAAACACTTGGCATAGTTGGCATGACACTCGACATTGGCATGTTGCGTGACATGCCCTCACCTTCACAATCTAGAAACTTTTTTATTGGGTTGGGGGTATTGGTTAGCTTTTTTTAGTGACCTTACTCTTCAGTTTTGCCATTGATGGCATTTCGTTTCCACTTGCTATGTAGTCATAAATGATGTCATCCACCTTGTCCTGACAAGAACTGTTTGGCAACACTGAACAAAATACACAACTACCGGTTTAGTAACCAAAGAATGCAACACATTAAGATTCAGTCAGGAAGACTTCACACAGCCAGTGCCATCATTCTGAACTGGTGATAAGAACAGAGAAGGACGGAAATGTATGGCGAGATAAATGTGTTTGATCTGTGTCTTATAAGACACGCTGATAAAAGCCTGTCTGAGGTGGAAAATGACTCCTGTGTGTGTGTGTGTGTGTGTATCTCTAAATCAGTATACATGTGATACTGAACAGTATCTTTATCTAGCTTACATTACAGAATGTGACTGTGGTTTTAGGTGTTTGAAATTCTCTGGTTGATATGCAATATTGCCTCTGTGGTAGAGCATGTTTTGTGCCGGTTTGAATTTTGTCTTTTTGATGTGACAGGAATGAAAGGGTTTTTTGGGTGCATATGTACTTGCCAAGTGGGCTAGAATGGCATTAAGGCCCGCATTAGGGCATGTCTACACAGAGTTCCAACTCTACACAAAGTTCCCACCCAGGTAATCCTACTGTCGCAAAGGTTTGTGGGTAATGATATACTGGCTTTGGAAACAGTGATGTCACCAAGGAGTGAGACGGGCAATCTGATGATGGCATGAAAATAAAAGGCATGGGATCTACAGCATGTGGGTGTATGTGCTTGTAAAAATAGTTCTTTCACATCTCAAGGGGCACAAAGATGTGTAAATGTCAGTTTGAACATAATTTCTGCATCATTAGAAATTCTAATGTGAACTGGAAAAGAAACTGAAAATGATTTCCTAAATACATTGCATAGCTAAACAGGCCATCGATTTCATCTCATTTCAATGTAGAAGAAGCATTGCAATTTCTTTTAGCAATTTACCCAAATTCTCATGGTGTATCCCATGACATTTTGGGACAAATCTCACTGAGGCAATAAATATTGGACTATAGTACCTAATCTGATGTGTAAACAGTCCCTTGTGAGGTCTTTATAATCTCGACGACTCCTTGGCGAGCACGTAGTCACCCTGTCTTTCCCTCACCTGCCGCCTGTGCAGCCGCCCACAGTACATTCCTCCATTCAGTCCACTGGCAACATGCTTGTCATCTGATGCATGCACCGGCTCTGTCTCACTGTCAATGCTCTGAGAATGAGCTGAAAGACAATAGATAGAATGATAAGCCTTGACAGCATTCATGAGTCATTTGTTCTGCATTTCACTTGTTTTCCATCTTGCGATTGCAAAAAACTAGCCCAGTTTGAATCTGTTGCTGTCCCCAGTTTCGTGCCCTTCTATCTTTTGACCGACCAGATGGCATTGAGGATGGCACATTTTAAAGAGTGCAAAATGAGAGATATTTCAGCCCATCACCTTGTTTCTTTGTGTGGTTGAAGTTACACCAAAGGATTTTGATGGGGTTAGAAAAAGAAAAAAAATTAAGTGGCCGAAGAAAAATCTCGAAAGGAAACAGATTCAGCTTTGAGAACACACTGACATTACAAAATCAATCTGTATATGCCCAATATAATAGTCAGTCAAAAAGTTCTGTTGAATAAGTTATTCATGAAATGAACATAGCAGGTTCCTGGTTTAATGATTTTGGATATAGTTTTGTGCATGAAGACACACTTTGTGACTGCAATATAGGACACAGACAATCATGCTGTTACAGACGTGCTCAAAGTTGTTGGTACCCCTCCACAAAAAAACGAAGAATGCACAATTTTCTCTGAAATAACTTGAAACTGACAAAAGTAATTGGCATCCACCATTGTTTATTCCATATTTAATAGAAATCAGACTTGGCTTTTGATTTTTTATTCAACATAATATTGTATATAATAAATCAAATGAAAATGTCATGGACAAAAATGATGGGACCCTAACCTAATATTTTGTTGCACAACCTTTAGAGGCGATCACTGCAAGCAAAGGTTTTCTGTAGCACTCAATGAGACTTCTGCACCTGTTAACAGGTAGTTTGGCCCACTCTTCCTGAGCAAACTGCTCCAGCCGTCTCAGGTTTGATGGGTGACTTCTCCAGACTGCAAGTTTCAGCTCTTTCCATAGATGTTCCATAGGATTCAGATCAGGACTCATAGAAGGCCACTTCAGAATAGTGACATGTTTTGTTCTTATCCATTCTTGGGTGATTTTAGCTGTGTGTTTTGGGTCATTATCCTGTTGGAGGACCGATGACCTGCAACTGAAACAGAGCTTTCTGACACTGGGCAGTACGTTTCGCTCCAGAATGCCTTGATAGTCTTGAGATTTCATTGTGGCCTGCACAGATTCAAGGCACCCTGTGCCAGATGCAGCCCCAAAACATAACCGAGCCTCCTCCATGTGTTACTGTAGCTATGGTGTTCATTTCTATGACTTTTTCGTCTGTGAACATAGAGCTGATGTGACTTGCCAAAAAGCTCCAGTTTTGACTCATCTGTCCAAAGGACATTCTCCCAGAAGGATTGTGGCTTGTCAATATGAATTTTAGCAAATTCCAGTCTGGCTTTTTTATGTTTTTCTTTCAAAAGTGGAGTCCTCCTGAGTCTTCTTTCATGGTCAAAAAGCGACGGAGGGTGTGATCAGAAACTGACGTACCTTCACCTTGTGTCACTTTGGCAGTTATCCTTGGTTCTTTTTCTACCATTCACACTATCCTTTCGTTCAATCTGGGGTGGATTTTCCTCTTGCGGCCACACCCAGGGAGGTTGGCTACAAATCCATGGACCTTAAACTTCTTAATAATATGTTGTCATAGGAACATCGAGCTGCTGGGAGATGGTCTTGTAGCCTTTACCTTTACCTTTACGTTTACCATGCTTGTCTATTATTTTCTTTCTGAGCTGCTAAGACAACTCCATCCTTTGCTTTCTCTGGTCCATGTTCAGTGTGGTGCACACAATGATACC
Source organism: Triplophysa rosa (assembly GCF_024868665.1). Taxonomy (NCBI): domain Eukaryota; kingdom Metazoa; phylum Chordata; class Actinopteri; order Cypriniformes; family Nemacheilidae; genus Triplophysa; species Triplophysa rosa. The sequence continues at coordinate 26,410,947 of NC_079900.1, forward strand.
AAACAGCACAGTGACTACTTTTCTCTGTTTAAATAGGCTGAATGACTGATTACAAGATTGGATACATGTGTGATACTAATTAAAGAAACTAATTAGTTTGAAATATCACTATAATCCAATGATGTATTATCTTTTCTAAGGGGTACCAACAAATGTGTCCAGGCCATTTTAGAATATCTTTGCAGAATAAGCAATAATTCATCTCTTTCCACAGGTTCTTTGCTTTATTCTATGACATACCAAAGGTATGCAAGTATACGTGATACAATAGTTTTTAATTTCATCACTCTTCAGGAGGAATGAAGCATTATTTCAATGAGCTGTAAGAGTACCAATAAATTTGAGCACGTCTGTATGTTAGGTACATTATGATGTCCTTTGTGGGTCAATAGCATTGATGCCTTGATGATGTCACAGCTTTTCCTATATTACATTGCTTCATCATCACACATTTGGTGGAATGCATCATGTATTATATGTGAATATGTGTTCCCTGTTAGCAACAGGTTGGCTTAGTCAAGCGATGTTTTCATCATGTTTTAAAATAAGATTTTGAATATGCATAAAACATTGTACTTGTAGAACAAAGTTGTGATTTATGGGAGAAATCCTGTGCTGCTGACGGCGGATTATCTCAAGCTTACTGTACTGTACTGTACACTCACTTAAACTGTCAATCACCTGTCAGCACTTTACACAACAACCCTCAGACACAAAGGTGCCAGTGTTCATTTCATCTGTCTTTGTAAATCTTTTCAGCAAACGAAGAAAGGAATGCATGCAAAATAAAGAATGAAAAAGGGGAGAAAAATGCAATCTTTCTGCGTATAAGGTGTCAAATGTCAGCCTTAAACAAACAGTGTCTTGTCGGTGGCTGTGTTTTACTGTCCTGTAGCCATGAGGGCTGTTTTCCCTCACTGTGATTTGTCAGGTAGAAGACTGTGGTTCAAACGGAGGACACGTTTATACCGACGCTCTCCTGGAGATATCATAGGGGCCTAGGCATTATGGGATGGAACCACATCATCTTCTGAAGGAGATAAACATGTTGATGGTGTTGTGTTTCATACCTGCGCAGTCAAGCTTTCAGTTTAGGTATGTGTGCAGTGGAGCAGAGCACTGAAAAATACAGAGAAGCTCTGCCAACTTCATTAAAGACTTCACACGTTTCTTATTTAAGGTGAAACCGAAGCACGCTAGCTTAACATATTCTTTTCTGCTTCAACTCATTTCCTGAATGCATGGCGACTGCATTGTGTCATTCAGGACGAGTTAAAGATGACTCCAAAAATCTTTTGTGTACATTTGTTTGGATATTTGTTAGGTGTCACCATGCAAGGTTTTTCATCATGTGCTGCCGAGATGCGTGCATTTGATTGTTTCTTTTTTCTTTTCTTTTTTTGTGGCCAATCCTAAATCGCACATATCTCCACTCAGCATGTTTAACACAACATTATTCTTAAAACAAAAAGAATTAAGTGCAATGAAATTCTATTTTTAAGTAGAGGATAAAAAACATAATCCCTTTAATCAACTCAAAAGAAAAAATGTAACAGGAGCGTAAAATATTTGAACTGATTTTTTCATATTAAACAGAAGGACACCACTTAAACGATTTAATTCATTTAAGCGTTTTCTGTAACAACTCAACCCATCCGAGAATGTCATATATTTACCCATGAACACATGAACTTCATCTCCAGAGTTGCTCTGAGAGTTTATTTCAGAACATTTTACGACCTGCCAAAATAAAAGTCCGGTTAACTCGGTATGTTTATGTGGACAAATATATGACTATTTAATAGTAAAAAAAGAAACTAAAACTAAGTTAGATAAAATAAATGCATCATGGATAAGCTGAAGTTAGTTGTTTACCTTTGAAATTATTCTTTATATTTTTATTAATGTTTCTTATTTATACATTTGTATTAGGCCTATGTTGCATTTTGCATGTAATATGGCAATGGAATGTACTAAATGGGTTTAGTTTTCACAGATATTATTGTATGCAATTTCAGCAATAAATTTGTTAATTTTTCTAAAAAGGAAACAAATTAGTTGTTCATTTTAAGAGACCTGTCTTATTTTCTCTTGTATATTTAGTATTGCTCTTTAATAAAGAAAAAGTACTTATTATCCGAATACCCGATTAATCGATGGAAAATCAGTAGAATACTCGATTACTAAAATAATCGATAGCTGCAGCCCTAATATCACCCACAACCCCTTGCTATTTACAGTATTATAGTCGAATAATGTTTTACAGTTTTTACTGTCACATTACAGTAAAATACTTTTCATATGACAGAAATTCGTTACAGTGCATATGTCAACATGTGCCGGGCAGAAGTGATCGCTGGATGGCTGCCATGTCAGATAGTCACAGACCCACTGTTCTGTGTGGCTCTTGAGAGGGGTTTTGGCTTCTCCTGTTCCTCCGCTGCAAAGCCAGCAAGAAATACATCCAAAGAGACCATTTTAATAATGATAAAAACGTGTTTGAGGACTTTGACAAGAAAGTTTGTGCTTTCAGATTTTACTCTGTGCATATAAAATGCTATTACATTTAAGAAGAAAAGTTATATATCGGAGGCCTTTGTTCTCTGTCACCAAAATGACACGATCACTCACACTGTAAGCACACTGAAAAATGCAGAACAATACACATTTGCAAATGTGCTGTTAAATGGTAGTTAGGGTGTTTTAGGGATTGTTGCATTAGGTGGTTGCTTACGCTACTGTAGCTTTATCTGTAGACGGTTTCATTTCAACAACATAAACAAACGTTACTCCGCATGCGCACTTTTGTAACCCCAACTTAACTTCCTGTACACATTCACAAACAATAGAGTGCCTGTAGATTATTTCTGATAACAATCAAAAGAAACATTACTTGGCTTAACTTGTCTCTCCAATATTTTGAATTTAAGCTGCGATACCAAGCTCAGATGTCAATGTACCATACGGTTTGTTTAAATGAACATAGCTACAACAAAATTCAACAAATGGTTTTATTTAATACAATTATTATACAATAAAATAATAATACTAATTAATATTCATATAAATTAAATTAAATATAAATAGTTATATTATTAGACACTAGCCAAACACAAACCGGAAGTTAACTGGGGGTCGATGAAACGGTCTATAAACTTCTATAAACAGTATTTATCACCAGTGTTATATTAATGAGCTTGGGGAGAACTGGCCCTCCCTGTTCAGTCTGGTTATTCCCAAGTTTCTTCCTTCACTTTTCTAATGTTAAAGTTTTGCTTCCTTGCCACCGGCTTGCCGTTGGGGTAGCATTGCTAATGAATGCATCGGTTTGGTCATTTTCACAGTTAGTAATCTGAAGTCTTATGATATTATTGCAAATGTATTTTTATATTATTTATTTTCAATTTTTGTGTGTGTTAAAGTGTATTTTCGGTATAAAGTGTATTTTCGGTAAAAGCAGCTTTTCAAAATTGTCAAAAACCGCGACTGAAATTAAATGAACGGTTCAAATGACCTGCACTTAATATAAACACTAGCAAAATTAATGCATGTGAAGCCTTTTTTGCCTTTTATCGGTACTACGAAAGCATAAAGCATTGCTCTGCGTATGTATTCTGCTGCTTGAACGGTCTTGTTGTTTGACTACATATGTATGGTTAAACAGGCTGTTCCGATCACACAGCACATCCTGTTCTGTTTCCCTGGCACAGTGATGTTGGAGAGGCAGTTCTCCACCTCACACACCTAACAGTGTGGTTTACAAAGTCCACAGAATGCCACAAACAGAGCTGGAGTAGCCCCAAATACAGGACCTTAAATATCACATCTCTACAAAAGTGCATTTCTTAAACTGTTCTTTTTGCATGCTTAAGTATAACCACATGTTATGCCATGGACATAATGTTTTCCACTGAACGGCTCTGAGAGCGGAGGACACTTCTCCCTGACTTGTTTGGTGCTGCACGGATTAGGCTGCCATAACATGGGCACAATGGTGGCCCTGACTCAAATGTCAGAGTTTCGAAAGAATGTTGTGATCCAAAGAAGCATATACATTTGAGCATTCAGCATGGCATGCATGGTGTTATCTTGCAAAGGTCTTTAATTCAGTGACATCATTAGCTCTTTTTGAAGCCTCATTTGTTTCTGGTTGTAATGCATCTATGCAAACACACTATTAAGCAGAAATTCTGAGTCATTCCAATTGCAAAGGGCAATGGCAAATTTGAAGGAATGTACAGTACGTGCAGCACATTAGCTATGATCTAAGGCTGTCACAAGCGAGAAATGGCACCAACCTTTAGTTTTGCTAGGTCTTAGAGAGAGCCTAAAGAATTTTGCATCGCAATGTTTCACTATGTAGTTCAGTGCACTTGTATCTTGTCAGTTGGGTGTGTATGCAAGTGCCTTATTGGTTTAGACCCTGATTGATGTGTTTCACACAGTGCAGGGAATTTTTTTGAGTGCCAACAAGTGTACGTGCAACAGGAAGTGAGAGGTGAGGCTCGGTCTTGAAATCTGAAACTGCCCTACCTGCTTTTGCCTGTCTTTGAAAGAGAGAGAGAGAGAGAGAGAGAGAGAGAGAGAGAGAGAGAGAGAGAGAGAGAGAGAGAGAGAGAGAGAGAGAGAGTAATTGAAAGTGTGTCAAGTATGAACAGGAAGACAGATAGACAGGTTAGATCATGAGGAATTGTTGACAAAGATCAATCTTCACCTAAAGCAGATATCACCATGGTTACCGCAATGCTGTATTTAATAACAGGCAAAGCAGAACGTTGTGTTTATCTTCTTATATCCATTCTTACAGACAGCTGTCAGGTAAATGTACTGCAAACGCATTCCATATGTTACAGTTACTAACATGTGCAAAGTTTATCATTCCCAAAAAAGCCTTTAGGGTTCAAAACGTTGCTTTCTTCTGACAGCATATGCTCCGTGCACGGCGGAGAAATCCCAGCAAATATGTTTGTTGAGCTCCATGTTTGCATGGTTGTATGTTAACAGAACAGATTGTGAGGTGCTATCTCCTCAGCATATATGCTCAGTGAACAGGGAGGAGTTTAGATCTGTCTCTCTGATGTGGGGTGATTACGGACGGCCTGCATTTTGTTATGCATTGCTTCCACACTGGGCCCTTAAAAAGCAAAGAGAACAAAATGGCCAATGTTCTCAAGAGCTTATTGAGGTCTGTCATTGTTGCTTACGGTACATGGACACAGCTTTCTGTACTCTTATTGCACTCTGGGAAAATGACTGATTTTCTCACATGCAAAACAATCTGTTTATTCTTTTTTTGGTGTGCTAATAGGTTATTGCTGGCTAATTTGGCATATTAAGGTGCTCATTACAGTTGTAACTGATCCATGCACATTTAGCTCTAGTTCTCGAATGCTTTTGTTTGCTATGGGAAAGACACCATATCCCACAAGTCCACTTTTGCCCACTGAACAGTGTCTTTGTCCTGCTGGTGTCTAGAGGGTTTCCCTTACAGTTTGATAGGGCTCTGCCTTATCTGTTAGGTGCAGCTTTGGTGTGCAAGTGAAACAACACCATGAGAATTCAGTCGCTACAATTGAAGTCATCAGCATTGCCCCTTATAGCACTTAGCAGACAAGCTAACCTTTGTTTCCAAAGTATAAAACAAAGGATTGTAAGCCATGCTTCTTTCTTTCATTATTTGATTAGATTCTCATAATGTCTGGGAAGACATTTAACCATTCTGCAGGTGACGCTGTGGGTGTGAGAAATGGTACATGCACCGCTCAAGTTAAACTGAATCCCCGCAAACATGCCTCTGCTGGGGCCATGCTGGCTTTTTGTGGGCACAGTGGGCTAGGGCCAGGCCACACCAAACCTAAACAGGTCCAGTGAGGGCTTGCCCAGTCAGGGTCCACAGCTTCGGGCTCACCGCGGGCCAGCCCGTTCGGGCCCAGAGCAACTTTTGTACCTTTGGGCCCATTCAGGTTTTGTGTAGGCAACCTTTCCCACGCACTGTTTGACTGCTTTTTAAAGAATACTAACAACCCTGATTGGCCATTCTTTAGCCACTTAATTGAACGGGAATGGCTCAAACCAAAATAAACCTTTTCTGAACCTGAGTCTAAGGAGGGTTGTAAAAGGTAAGCTATGTATTACAAATAGCATATATATATATATATATATATATATATATATATATATATATATGACTGTGTTGTTTCATATAGGCCTATTTGCTTTTCAGAGGCTGTAAGAAAATGCTCCTTTCAACCAAGTCCTCTTGATTCTGAAGTTGAGAGTGGCAGGTGTGGTGTGGTTGCAAGAGACCGAGCAGGTGGATGAAAGGAGCGCTACCACATCTGCTGACTAGTTGAGAGACTTTGGGGGAAGAGTGAGCTGTGCCAATGAATAGGTGAAAGTAATAATTTGGTATTTTTTACTTTTATGTAAATTTGTATTATTTTTATATTTGTTTAGATAATTTGTTGTCCATTTTAATTTGTTGTCCAGTGTCGAATGAGCTGTATTAACCTGATGTTTTCCATTTCGTGTTTAATAAATCCATTGGTTTGAAATCCCTTTGACTGTACACTTTTGACAAAACAGACATTAGTTATGTGGTGACTGCATCCATTTCAGATGTATAATAACTTTATTCCCCAAAGACTTATTGTTATAGCAGCCAAAAAGTATTTACCGTGAAACAGATTTATTGTTGTATATCAGGGGTGTCCAAACTCTGTCCTGGAGGGCCGTTGTCCTCACAGTTTAGCTCCAACCTGCCTCAGCACACCTGCTTGAAGGTTTCTAGTCTTCCTAGTAAGATCTTGATTAGCTGTTTCAGGTGTGTTTGATTATGGTTGAAGCTGAACTCTGCAGGACTGTGGACACCTCTGCTGTAGATTAATAGTGTGGGCCCTGTGTGGGCCCAATGAGGGCTTCCTGGGGGCTAAGTGAGGGCTGCCTGTGCCGGGCCAGCGCGGGCCTCCTGGGGGCTAAGTGAGGGCTGCCTGTGCCGGGCCAGCGCGGGCCTCCTGGGGGCTAAGTGAGGGCTACCTGTGCAGGGCCAGCACTAAGGGCCTGTGCGGGCCTAGTGGGGGTTTCCCGGGGTGTTAAGTGAGGGCTGCCCACTTTGACACTTTTTTGTTGACACATTTTGACACTTTTTTGTTTATTTGGTTGTTGTTTTTTAGAGCAGATGAACATTTCGGAACAGGTCAGATTTTGGTGGCATGGAATTAAAAAACTATTTTCAGCAGCTACTGCCAAATGGTCTACAATTTTAATAGTCTAAAGGTGTGCTCACATGTGTGTTTAACAGAAATTACTGTTGTTGCTTTAGAAATGACAGAATCTCTTATATCACTTCATTCTGTTGGCCTTTTGAACAAATACATGCGGAAAAGTACTCTTTATGCAAGCAGAGTATAGTTCAATATTTGTACACAACTGACTTTAGTGTGAATGTTAAATTGGTCCATGTGCAGTCGGGCAACAGTTTCATGCAATCTGCTGTGTGGGAGAGAACAGGTTTAACAGGATTTATATCCTGACAGTATCAGTCCACTAACTCTTGGTTTTGCTTTTCAATCAGCCCTCAGAATTGATCCTACTGTATAATCAGCCTGCATATTGGACCCAAAACACCATCCAAATCCTATTCTTTGAACATTATCTGAGTGTAGGACTTTCAATATGTCAATTCTGGGTTCAATGTTTTTGGGCATGTTCAGTTTCCAGTTAAATAGGAAATTGGCTGGTAATTTGAATGCATGGATCATTGCGCAACGCATGGATGGCGAAGGATGTTTTTAGCCTTGGAGAACAGCAGCTCGCACCTCAGCTAGGAGCTGGTCCATAAATAATGAGACTGGCCAAAAATCAGGGATTGATGTCGACAGTTAGAATATAGACATAAAGAAAACAGACATACAAAAGCCTGATTCAATGTTCCCAAGTGAGAACAATACGTTTCAAAAACTACCAATAACTCAAATGTTATTGCACAGAGGGTGCTTTTTCTTCGCTCAGGAGATTCTCAGTGGGAGATTATAGGAGGAAATAAATCTGTTTTCTTCTGCGAAGGTCCAATTTGAAGTTTCTTTTCACAGAATTAATGATTGAATCTGTACCTAAATAAAATTATCTGCATTGAATACAGTAAGTACTCAGTGCCTCTTGAGCAATTTAACAATTCGTCTAATGCCAAACGTCAATGCTTTAGACTTCCAATTACACTGTAGTCACTGAAGAATGCTCCTCTGACATCACCCTACGTGTCAGGATCCTGTCCTCCCTATTCTGAGTTTTCGTGCCTTGTGGACAGGGTCGTGACAGTACCATGTCTTGTGTGTGTGTTTCGTCTTGTGTGGAGACACGTGGCGGTTTGTTTTGACATTTCTCTGCGTGTCCTCCTGTCTTTCGTTAGCTCCGCCCCCTTGTTTCTTCGTTAGTGTTTCACCTCACCTGTCCCATCATCTTCCCGCCAGTTCCCATTAGTGTTGAGCATTAGTATTATTTTGGATTATTCATCGTGTTTGTTTTATCCCCCTTGTGGGAAGTATTTTAGTTTGTTTACTTGTTTTGTTTGGTACCGTATTCCCCATTGTGGGTTTTTTATTTCTGTTATTAATAAAAGTATTTTTGTTAACCCTTCAACTGCCTGCACTTGGGTTCTGTCTCCACCGTTCCTGACACTACGCTCCTATGAACACAGTGCTGACAGCTTTCACTTCCCTGACAGATGACATCTCATTCCTTTCTTTCCCTCAGGGAAAAGAGAACTGCAGCAATTCATCGCTCGGTCACGTCAGGTTTTCCAAGGCACGTGAGAAAAGTTCAGTAAATATAGATTTAATGTGTATAATATGTGGTTTTGGACATTCCTGTGGCCATTGTAAATGACAGATTTTCCCGTATCTGTCTTTGAAAAGAGGTTTCCTGAGATGTTTTATGAATGTGCTTCATGACAGGTGAATGAAGATTTGTGCCTTTCCAATCAACTTCCAAACAGCATTAAAGGGGAAATTCAGCTCTCAAGTGTTTTCTTGAATTATTTCTTTATTGCCTGGGGTTGTTTCTTTGTGGGGGGGGGGGTTGGGGGGGGGCTAATGGAAAAGAAAAATATTTTTTATTATTTTTCAATAATAATAAAAAAGTTATTTTTTCTGGAAATGCATATTTACTAGATACATTTCTAGGTTATGGTTGTTTGGTGGTTTCAAGGGCAGATTTACAGTGAGAGCCCAACACAGAATGTGCGGAGCAGCATACTAATATATTGCGAGGATTAACAGCAAGAATTCCCAAACGCTGGGGGTGGGGTTGTTGGGGAGTGCTGCACATGCCAGAGTGACCCGACCCATTGACACTATGATAAATAAGTTACTAATGTCATGTGCAGATATCATAAAGCTTGTGACTGTATAGTTGGTGAAGTAATTTTGGTAGTTGTTCATTGGCAGTGGAAACTGCGTAGAATGGTGGCTCTAGGGAGCACTTCAATTGTATTGGCGCAAATGGTAAGTGCACCAGGTCAGGTACTTGTTTGATAACATGCCAAGCACCGACTTTACCCCACACTAGTGTTTGTGGCATATAGCAGGCCTCTCATCTGCTGTATGTGTGACATTGAAATGGCAAACATTTGCAAGTTTGTTGTGTAGTTTGTTTTGATGCTATGGGTCTGTTTCTGTACAAGGTTTCCAACTTTCTTGGAAGTTTAAATTCAAGTCAGGTCATTTTAGTCAGTTGTTTACTAGGTTTTAAAATCTCAGATTCGCTTAATAGGACTAGGTGTTATAATCCCACTATTTCAGCACAGTTTAATTGCCCAATAGGACATTTCCCAAGCTTTATGCATGACAGGGGGAAGCAGTCAAGAATACGAATAGAGGAAAGGAGGTCTGAGGTTTCACTGGGTTCGTTGGGTAGGCATCCTCTGTGTTTGGAGTATCTATGATTATAGAAATACATAGCATATTTATACTTACCTTTCCTTGCTATTATCAGGGAGACATCTCATGAGTTGTGTGTCGTGATCTCAGTCTTGTCGTTGCTTTGTGTCTTTGTGTGGGTGTGTGTTTTGTCGAATTCGTGGAGTGCCAATTGACAGCTCCACACGTGTTCGGTGTCTGCGTCACTCACCCCACCCCTGTGTCTCCCTACCAGACTTTCCCCTCACCGGTTTCCCATCACCTCATCACTCTCACCCCTGTAGCTTGTTCCTGATCAGCAGCTTCCCCTAGTCCCTCATTATGTTCCTCCTGCAGGTTATTCCCGCCTTTTAGGTTTTCTCTATTTAATCGGGAAGCTACCTCGGGATCTGGACGCTCTCACCAACTTGTGTCTTCGGGTCGAGAGTCGGATTAACAACCGCCGGCGCCGCCAACCCTCACCGCCCTCCTGGCGTGTCCGGGATGCCAACACTCCTCAGAGAACAGTCGGAGCAGGCACCGACGATGAACCGATGCAACTAGGATGTATTGTGTAATTTCTGGGCACATATAGAATATATTGTGTAATTTCTGGGCACATATAGATGTTTTTTACATGTATTGAGCACTGTTTTTCACCACAGTTATAAATGCACTTGATAAAATACCTAAAAAGTATTGAGAAGTATTCATAGGAACATTAGTACATAGTTGGGTTGATCTGAAATCATATTCAATAAGAATAATTACATATAAGTAGGTTTATGATGATAATTTGATTATTTGAAGAAGAATTGATGATTTAATGACACAATCTGTACCTGTAACCAATGATTGTTCATATAAATGCACTTAATGTCACTTTAAGCATGTTTAAAGCACATTTGAGCACAGTGTAACAAGGTAAAATCCAGTGATGTTTTTTAGAGGCCTAAAGTTTGAAGCCTGTTGTGCTCTCTCTGAAACCTGGGGATTTTCCACTGTTTAAAAGTAACCATGATTACGCACGTACGCCACGCCGTCTCGTATGGAGACCATGGCTTGTTTGGTGGTCTTGTGTAGTAACCATTGTATGCAAATTATTTTAAAAATGATGTAATAACCAGCGTACCACCATTAGATACGTACCTTGTTACCTGGGACTTATTGGTGGCAGGCAATTAACAATTGGTTAATAAAAATAAGAGATAACAGGAAAATACCTGATTGGTTTCAGAAGAGACCACCTTTCAGAAATTTTACTATAACTGTAGACTGGAAAACACTTGGTTTTTAGATGACTTGGAACATCTCACTTTGTTTGGCTCGAGCAAATAAAGTTAACTCCTTGGCACCCGGACCTTCTTTGTCTGAGAGATTTTTTGAACTACAAGACTGATATTTTTCCACAACAGATGCTCATGTTTGTCTCCGCAGCAGAAGCAGCAGCGTCTGCTAGGAGGACTTTGCTTCTACTGTGGGAAATCTGTGCATCAGGTTGGACAGTGCCCGTTAAAAGATCTCAGGTGGGCGCTATTCCTATTACCTCTCCTGTCTCCCGCACCCTACTGCCATTCCGGATTTTGTTCGCTGGTCACAGCCACACCAGGCAAGCACTTCTCAACTCAGGTGCTGAGGGAAGTTTCCTCGAGGGAAGATTCCTTGATGCAGCCACAGCGAGCCGGTGGAAGTATCCAGTTAAATGCCCCGCCAAGCCCATCTCGGTCCAGACGCTAGCGGGTCTTCCCTTTGCTACCATAACTCACGTCACCCCTCACGTAAGACTCTTTCTTTCTGGGAATCATTGTGAGTGTATTGAGCTGTACATCTTCGATTCCCCCAATACTCCCCATATTAGGGCATCCTTGGTTGTCACAGCACAATCCTCACATTGATTGGGTTAAGAATTCTATTTTGGCCTGGAGCTCTTCTTGTCATGCGTCTTGTCTGGGTTCTGTACCTTCTCCTGTCTCTGTGCCTTCTGTGTTGCAGGTCGAAGCCGCCAATTTGACTGGGGTCCCGGAGGAGTACCACGATCTGCGCACGGTGTTCAGCAGGTCATGAGCCACCTCTCTCCCTCCGCAATGCCCCTACGACTGCGCCATAGACCTCCTCCCTAGACTTCTCCGCCCAAGGGGCGTCTCTATTCATTGTCCAGTCCTGAAAGAGAGGCCATGAACAAGTACATTCACGAGTGTTTACAAGCTGGGCTCATTTGCCACTCCTCCTCACCGGCAGGTGCGGGCTTCTTCTTTGTCCAGAAGAAGGACGGTTCCCTGTGCCCATGTATTGATTATCGAGGTTTGAATGAGATTACTGTTAAAAATAAATACCCCTTGCCTCTCATGTCAACTGCCTTCTAACTTTTGCAGGGAGCCCGGGTCTTTACCAAGCTAGACCTACGCAATGCCTATCACCTGGTTCGTATCCAAGAGGGGGACGAGTGGAAGACGGCATTTAATACACTCTCGGGACACTACAAGTATTTGGTTCTCCCGTTTGGTTTGACCAATGCTCCTGCCGTCTTCCAGGGCCTCGTCAATGCCGTGTTGGGAGACATGATTAATCGGTTTGTATTTGTGTACCTGGATGACATTCTTATTTTCCCCTTCTCTACTGGAACACGCCCGACACGTCAGGGAGGTTCTCCAGCGGTTATTAGAAAATCAGCTTTTTGTTAAGTCGGAGAAGTGCAAATTCCACGCTGTCACAGTTTCGTTCCTTGGTCATATCGTTTCTCCCAGAGGCATCGACCCTGATCCTGCTAAGATCACAGCCATCACCGGTTGGCCAGTTCCCGATTCTCATAAAGCTCTACAGCGGTTCCTGGGTTTCGCCAAATTTTACCAGCGATTTATGCGGGGTTTCGACCAAATTGCCATTCCGCTCACCGCATTTACCTCCACCAATTTTTAGTTCAGGTGGAATTCCCAAGCTCAGGTAGCCTTTGATAACCTCAAGTCCCGTTTTGTCTCTGCTCCTGTGCTTTGTTTTCCAGAACCCGTGTGTCCAGTGGGCAGGTTGTTTGTTCCGGCCACGCTGTGCCCCTAAGTACTGCAGTGGGGTCATTCATCTAAGTTTGTTGGCCATCCAGGAATCCGGGGAACCCTGGCTTCCATCTGCCAGCGGTTTTGGTGGCCCTCCATGGCTGCAGATGTTAGACAGTTCGTGTTGGCTTACCCTGTCTGCGCTCATTGTAAGCCCTCCCACCGCCCCCTGCTGGTCTGCTCCACCCACTTCCCATCCCTTCCCGCCCTTGGTCACACATCGCCTTAGATTTTGTCACTGGAGCTGGGTGCTGTCTCGCGACATTCTGGACCGGTCGCTGATTGTGGACGTCCACCGGAGACGAGGTGAGCCCCCCCCAAGCGCCCGGTGGCGCCACTGGGGGGGTACTGTTGTGATGTCAGTCTTGTCGTGGCTTTGTGTTTTGTGTGGGTGTGTGTTTTGTTTTGTCGAACACGTAGCTCGTTCCTGATCAGTAGCTTCCCCTGGTCCCTCATTATGTTCCACCTGCAGGTTATTCCCGCCTTTTAGGTTTTCTCTATTTAATCCCTCTCATCTTGTGTCAGACCGTTGTTTGTTGCAGTCATTCCCTGACCTTTCCTAGTCTTGTCTAGTCATAGTAAGATTCTAGTTTTCTTGTTTTCCCCTCTAAGTTCGGGGTTTGTCTTCTAGTTAACTCTCTGGTATTATTCCTATAGTCCAAGTCTCCAGTGCCTAGTTCTCTTGTTCTCAAGCTCTGTTTTCCCATAGTTCCCATTGGCGTCCTGGACCGTCCTGCTCTCTACACTCCGGCATCTCTTCACCAGCGACCACCTCTCTCTGCAAGAATCGGCCGGCGGGTCGAGGGATGTCCCCGCCGTGCGTTCCCCCCTTCGTGGGACAGAATCTCCCGGACTGGGTCTACTTCAGATTCTTCCGTGAGTGCCGTCGTGTCGAGTCCTCTCCCCGCAGACTCACGTGGTTCCGAGGCCTGTGTCTCTTGGTGGATTCTTGTGGAAACTTTTCAATAAAGACCTATTCATTCCCGCAATTGAGTCTCCGCTATCTCTGTTCACGCACAGTTATGACAGTTGTGTATCTGATCCCACTTTCATCACATCCATTATCCTGGGTGAAAGATGCCTTTTGGTAAGGTGCTGCTGATAGTGCCCCTTGTATGGTTCTCATGTTAGTCATCTGTGTCCTAGGTTTTACAATCTCATATATAATATATATTAGGATTACTGTGTGTCTGAAACATACAATGTATGCGACTATTTTCTGTGGACTGGTTGGTAAAGCTGGTGTTTTGAGAGGGAGAAATGTGTGAGCTGAAAAAGAGGTGATCATTAGCTCTTGTCTGTTCAAAGCCGCACTACAGACAAGAAACAAAGTAAATGTGAGAAAATTCTGAAAGCCCATACTCTTGTCCACACACGCACACTAATCCCGATCCAAAGTGCATTACTGCTATCCATCTACCTATATTAGCCCTGACTGACTTTTTACGCCTCTCACTGCACAAGCACATAAGTATGACTTATAAAGGGGTTTTGAGAATAGTTCTGCTAAAGTGGAGAGCAAGACTGTCTGTGGTGACAGCGAATTCCCAGGAGAAGGCATGGATGTGGATGTGTGTGAGTGGAGTCATTTACGGACGTCACTGTGCTCCCCTCAGTAGAGCTTGTGGAAAATGTGCAGGTTCTGCTAAAGTGGAGAGCAAGACTGTCTGTGGTGACAGCGAGTACCCAGGAGAAGGCATGGATGTGGATGTGTGTAAGTGGAGTCATTTACGGACGTCACTGTGCTCCCCTCAGTAGAGCTTGTGGAAAATGTGCAGGTTCACGTCGTGTCTTTTGAAACTAAAAGTGCTGAAGAAATACTTCAGACCTGGCCAGCCTAAAAAGGGAGAAATGAATCCCATGACTGCACTGCAGAACAGAGTAGAAATATTATTTATAGCACTTTTCACAGTTTTGCATTGTTGATATAAGGGGCTCATCTAGTATTTCTGTAAAGGATGATATCAATGACCATTGCTTTACTGTGAAGTGATGTGAGGCCAAGTATGGTGTTCTATACTCTGAATTTGTGCACTGCATTTAACCCATCCAAGTGCACACACACAGCAGTGAGTAACACACACTGTGAACAAACACCCAGAGCAGTGAGCATTGCTGCGGCGCCCGGCAGCAGTTGGGGGAACGGTGCCTTGCTCAAGGGTCTCACCTCAGCCGTGGTATTGAAGGTGGAGGAGAGCGTTGATCATTCACTCCCCCCATCTACAATCCCTGCAGGTACTGTGGCTCGAACCCGGCAACGTTTGGGTTACAAGTCTGAGTCTCTAACCATTAGGCCACGACTGCCCGCAATGTACTATAAATAACTGCATTATGAAAATGACAGAAGTTTTTGTTGTTGATGTTGTCTCCTCCATCCTGCCTGTGAGGAACAGATGGGACACAATTAAACAAATAATCAAAATGCCCACTGATAACAGCCTAATGTTAGTGTCTAGACTTGGAACATTCAACACAGCCAGACTCATTTTTCTGCCTTGTTTAAAGGGGAGGTCTAAAGCTATTACATGCATTCTGACATATTTGCACTGTTTAAGAGTTGAATTCTCATTCTTGACATGGCCAAAGGTTAACAAAAACGATTTGGACGTATGACAGAGTATTTCTCCTTCAGGGTTCGTGCAAGTTTAAATTTTTTTGAGTATGGCCCTGTATGATGTCATTAGGGGCGGATTTCTTTGTATGGGCACTCCTCCCGGAAGAGCGTGTGCACACATTAACCAGAGCAAGAGCACGCCCATCGTCGTGTTTTCTTCGGGTTACAGAAGCCATTGGCAGGGCTGCACAGGACTTGCTCGAGAAAGATTTGTCATGTTGCTGTATAAATAAGGCCTAGTTCAGTCATGGATTTGATGGTGTGTTATGTCCGCTTTAACGTGCGATGGGTGTGTGATATTTTGGGGGGGGGGTAGAGTGAGCATTCTATTGAGGTCTTACTTTGGCTAATCTGCACCATGTGACAGCGAGCAGGGTTTTGCTGCCATGGAATGCCACAGCCTCTTTTGTCGGAGACAAAAACCGACAGATGCTTAATCTGCACTGGGGGGGTTGGGTTAGTACCTAAGGGCAAGGGCCGCTAAAGGGGGAAGAACTTTTTCACAATTGGCCTAAACTCTGGAATAGCCTTTCTGACATTATTCGGGCCACAGACACACACCCACACAGTTAATTTTGTACAGTAACTTGTGTTACAGTCATATCAGGTCAGAATCAAGGACTGGAACTAACGTTTTATAGAAATCAAACAATATCTAAATATGGCATTAATAATAATATATAATAAATAGTATTCTATAAGTTCTAGGTATTTTATTAAATCCTTTATCAATAAGTTTTAATAAAAAACTATTAGGGGTGGTTTCCTGTACATGGTTTAAGACTAGTCCTAGACTAAAATAAATGTTAGATCTGTCTAAAATGAAAATAGCTTTCATTGACCCATCTTAAAATACATCAGTGCCATTGTTTTATCTCAGAAGGCACACAAGTAATGTTGTTTTGCAAGGCATGTTTGTAAAAACTGCACAAATGCCCTAATTTAACTAGGACCTGTCTGGCAAACCACCCACACGTGTTAAATGTATTAATAAAACAAAAATGGGTTGTTGCTGCCTTATTGACTGATTAGGTCTGTGTTTTAATAATAAATTGAACAGAGTTGCTAGTTTAGCTTTATTCAAAGTTCTATTGACCTTAATTGAGTTTGTCTTGTAAAATGAAGTAAATTGTTAATTGTAGAGACTACCCAAAAAAAGTCAATTTTTGAGATTACGTAAACTGTTTACTTTCATAGACAAAAAAAGTATGAATGTGAAGTGTTCAGGATACCTAGGTTTGTTGTTATGATGACTTCAGACAACTCCAGACCCTGTGAGGATGTCAGTATAAATATGAATATTGATATTATTATAAAAACTACCCAATTTTACATAAATTGTATTATTGTGTATCATTAGGATTTCTATTGCTACTAAAGTAATTTGGTTTTGAACTGTAGAAACATGCAGCTTCTGTGAAGCAGCTTTACACACTATGTATTGTGAAAAGCGCTATACAAATAGTGTGACTTAAACTGCTTTTTAATAGAGTATATTGATTTAGTTCATTTCAATTCAGTTTTATTTTATTCATATAGAGCTTTTTCACAATTCTCATTGTTGCAAAAAGCAGCTTTGCATACATTATAATTAAAATAAAATAATAATAATAATAGATAATTAAAACAAACACATTACATATAAATAAAATTTATTCAAATACATGGTATTATTGCAGGTTATTCTCTATGCAGCATATTCTTCAATGAATGCATATTTTTGAGACTTACATTTACATTTAAGATTCAGAGTTAATATGACAGTAAGTGCTTATGGGTAAATTACAGTATTGAAAAGGGCGAAGTATCAATGCGATATTAGTCGCCGCGGATAATAATATGTCTTACTGACACTGGTTTTATTTACAATATTATAATTTGCAGAGCGTCAGCGTGATAGTAGTCATTTCAGTTAATAAAGTAAGATTGGCTGAAGTTCAGATCTGTCAAGTAAGTCTGCGCAGAATCAATGCGTTATCAGTCGGTTAATAATGTAGTGTTACTGACGCTGGTTTGTAGTGTGCAAAGTATCAATGCGACAACAGTCATCACGGTTCATAATATTATATTACTGGTTTATATAAAATGTGCAGAGTCTCAACGTGATATTAGTCATCATGGTTAATAATATTAGTGTTACTGACAATATTACAATGTGCAGAGTATCACTGACTGCAGTGAAATAAGCAATATATGAGTATATATTAATTTAATATGAGTATCACAGCATTGCTGTGCTGTCTGAGGGAATGACAGACAAGGAAATTGCATTCATCAATAAACTCTATCCATCTCACTGTGGAGTTCTTCCCTTCCTTTGCCCTGTTTAAAGAAATAATTGTCCTTTGCATTACAATAGTCAAAGTTAGCAACCTCGTCACCATCAGGAGTGCAATGAACATATAACATCGTCTAAGAGTTTTTCAGTTGCCTGAGCCTCTAGTGTGCTCACATCAATTATCAAAAAATCCCAGCCAAGTAAAATCCACTGGAGAGGGCCTGAGTGGCGGCCGGTGCGAGAGGACGAGAGGGGGTGAGAAGCAAATGCTGATCTAGTTCAGGCTAACAACCCCCCGACCCCCTCCATCCTCTCCTCAGCTGTCTTACCCACAATGGCCTGAGCATCTTTTGTGGAATTAACGGTTTGTAGGAGCAGCGGAACAATGTATGAGAAGAGAAGAGGACCGGTTTCCCACACACAACTTCCACATACGGACTCAACACCACACAGCTGATCCAGCCCACTCCCAGTGCCAACAATAACATGCTGGCTGCAACCACACATACACACATAGTGACACATGTATGTCCATACACACAAGTCCTTCAGTGCTCACAAACAATTAGAGTCTTATAAACACAGAAATGTTTATCTTAAGATTATGGTATTTAATATGCATTTCCCTTTAACAGCCACCCCCCCCACACACACACACGCGAGCACCAAACTCGCTCTGGGTTTTAATTGCCAGCAAAGGCGGGCTATGTGCTTGTGGGGGTGAAGTTCATTGTGATCTAGTGGCTGAAGGGTTTTTGGGGGGTTCTTGATTAATTTGTAGTGTCATACGTGGGAGTGTTCACCAGAATTGGGGTTATGGGAATTCGCAGAACGCCAAAGACTGTGAGAAACAGAGTAAAATTTGAATAGAGAAATGAATATTCAGCACTCCCTTACAGCTTGCCTTTATTTCCCCGGTATAAGGAACTGAACACATGTTGAAAGGCCATTTTCAGTGTCAAAGTGGAGTTTCACCTTTAGCAGGAAATATTTAATAATCATCATTAATGGGGACTGTTTTTTTTTACTTTCAACTTGTTTCAGTTCTCCATTTAATGTGATTTTAAAATGTCAATGAAATGACAACATGGCGAGGAATCATTTGTGCAAAGTTTTTTTTTTTTTGATGCTCCAGGTTCTTCTTGGAACCATTCAGCCAAAAATCGTTTTTCTATGGCATCGTGAAGCACCTTCTTTAGTGGTGTACATTATTGATCTGAATTTCACTTGCATAAATGATATCACATTCATATCTCATTTATTTCTACTGGCGACACAAATTAAATTAAATGCAAAGCTGATTAATAAAGCTGAGAATTTTCCTGAATTATCTTGCACATGTTTCTTTTGAGAATAATAAGACTCCAGTAATTTTAGGGTGCGTTCATATTTGTAGTTCGGTTCTCTTGGTTATTTTGGTCTGGACCAAAAAAAATTTTGTCCTGGTTCACTTCAGACCTAAAGATACCGAACCTAACAGCTTACGTGTAAAGTCACAGCGTGATTGTACAGCTTTGATGATTTTTATTTTAAAACGTAACTTACCGGACATCCAAAACAATGCTGTGTGCTGGGTTATCAGTCTATGCCTGCACATTTGAGGGTATTTTTAGCAAGCCGGTAACTTGCGAAGACCTCATGAATTGTTTAAAGCAATCAAAACAGCGCCAGGAATTCCTTAGTTCCAAATTCCAATTCACTTGATTTTCGGGTCATATATAGTTATCACTTCCTGTTTTTGGTTCGGTTCGATGCCTTTGGTCCGTGTTGCATTCATATTTCAATCAAACCGCACCAGAGTTTGGGTGGCAGCAATCACACTTACACAAATAAACCGCACTAACAGAGCAATCGCACCAGAGTTCGAACGGTCTACAATAAAAAAAATCTAAATCTAACAAGATTCATGTCTTCTGAGATAACTAAAAAGGCAATTTCTCAGTGCAGTGCAAAATACAGGTGAAACAGCTGTAAAAAAATATATATGGAAAATTCCGTCAAATAAACACAGTACATTTGTGCCCTGTTTTTATAGACTTTTTTTCAGTGTATGTATTTTAAAAGGAACATGTCTATAAAAATCTACATGTCTAAAACACACACACACACTTCTTTATTTTTGCTTTTCATTTGTATTTGTATGCATTACTGTTTGACTATTATTATTATATTAGTAGCAGCAGTAGTTGTTTGCAAGTATCATCTACTATTATTGCTCAGAATTTTGACTTATTTGAGCTTTGAGCTGAATGACCAGCATATCATAAAGGCTTGGAGGTGGGACCCAGCAACCACAAGGAATACCATAGTAACCGTTTTTTAGTAAACCGTTTTTACTGTTCAATTTTTTAGCTTAATGAGGCTTAAAATGTTTTCTACTGATCCAGGTAATATGCACATTTTAGAAATAGACAGTGGCCATGTTAAATGTTTCAATTCATCCACTTTTTAACAAGTGGCCAATCTCTCATTACACTGTTCTTTTTCTCAAATCTAGCCCTAAAATGTAATCTTTTAAAACCTTCAGAAAGATATGAAGTGACCCACTTCTCAATCCTTGCCCAAGTTACTGAATATGTGTGCAGCAGCTTAAAAATCACTTGTCAAATTGAGTCAACCCAGGCTCATTGGAAAGACATTTACAAGTACAGTACATTTCTTAATTACCTGATATACGTAGCTCCAGGTACGAATCGCTGCATCTTTTGAGTGGATGGTCCACTAGAGACGCATGTTTTCTCATCTGATGTGGGTTTATTAAAAGTTATGAAGCAGACATGTGCACAAAGTAAAAAAAGTTTTAAATATTTTATCTAAATTATGCAAATATTACTTTTTTGTTATTGTATGATAATTGTATTAAATAAACGATTTGTTGAATTTTGTTGTATGTTCATTTTATCAAATAAACAATTTGTTGAATGGGTCCTGTAGTTTTGACGCATTTAAAGAAACAGTATGGAACATTGACATGTAGCGGTTGAGCTTGGTGTCGCAGTCTAAATTCAAAAATTCTTCTCGATTTCTTTTGCTTGTTATCAGAAATAATCTACAGGCACTCTATGATTTGCGAATGTGTACGGGAAGTTAAGGGCAGTCCATGAATGCATGCATGCCATGCGCAGTAACGTTTGTTTATGTTGTTACTTTGTAACTGTCTATAAAAGCATTACAAACAGGTTGCGTTGCATTCCGAGACTTCTAAAGCCATATGATATCGTTGTGTGAGCACAATAGGTTTTAATCACCGACGATTGCACTCCAGGCAGGAACGCAGTCGTATTTCATCCAAAAATATACACTCAAGGTTAGCGTGTGACGCAATCGGAGCAGGACAGGCAATGCCATTGCATAACGTAAGCTAACGTAACGACGCAACCAGTCACAAGACACACGAGAGACAATGCCATTTCACTGCCGAAGATGACGTTCCGGGGGCAATGTTTGAATTCTGTCACTGTGCGCATCCGGTCCGAATCAGAGTTTTATGGCAGGCGAATATAGGCTTTTGGGTTTGTTCTTTGGCCTCGGAACGCTTGGAATAATTACATTTTTGGAATAAATAGCATCTGTACAAAATACAAGTGTACTGTATGTTAATCATTCTGTCATTTATTGTCGCTATGCTTGAGTAGCCCTAAAGTTCTTGACTTACTTCGGCCAAACACAATCAATCCTCACAGTAACGATATCAGATGTTTATCCGCCACAGTCACACAATCATGAACTGAAGAATATGCATCAATAATGTTCAGTATCATCTGCTTTGTAACCTAGAATGTACCCGCATCAGAACTGAGAAAAAACAAGCGTCTCTAGTGGAGATTCCACCCGAAAGATGCAGCGATTTGTACCTGGAGCTACGCATTTCGGTTTATGCATAAATGTAGGCAGAGGTACATAGTTCCAATGAACCTATGTTGAATTGAGTCAAGGGGTCTCGTTTATTAAATGCCACGTAGAAACTGGCCTTATGGTTCGTTATTGTTTTTAGTTAGGCTCATGTATTATGTTGCTGGCTGAGTGCCTGCCAGGAATGGTGTGAGTTGCGGCATTTGGTATGTAAGATGATATAGTTTTTACTAATGTGTTCTTTTTCTCTTTAATGTTTAATGATTTTTGTTTTATGTTCGACAGTTTACATCCGCGTAGATGGGTTTCAATGGTCCTTTGGAGCTAAATGCTAGCTACGTGACTACTGTGTTTTGCTCTTGCTTGCTCTGCTGTTGCTTTGTGCCGGTGTTTCTTGCCTTTATGAACACAAAATCCTTTAAAGCTGTCCCTGTGCTTCGCTTTAAGCAGGCTCTTTGTGCGGCCGCTTCCCGCTCTTCTTAAACCAACATTTCGATGCTGTTAGCTGTGCATTTCTGCTAATACAAACTTTTGTTCGCTCTGCAACCATTGGCTGCTTTGTGTGTTCATTTATTTATTTTGTTTTGTTTGTTTGTTTTGCCCTTGCCTCACGTCGCATGGTGGCGCATTTCTTGCTTTGCTCTTTTGTTGTATGAGCAGTTTAACATGAGGTGAGCTCGTGAGGTAAGGCCATTGTTTCTGTTGTATTTTTTTTCTATTACGTTGAGTTGGTAGTTAATTTCTAACGTATGTGTTATTTGTTTATAAATTTTATAAGTGATGTTCTTTGTTTTCTTTTCTTTCTGTTGATTTGGGGGGTATTTGGAGCAGGATTGCACGCTTTTGTTATAAGTTTGGGGTTATACTGAGTGCTGTGTTTATTATTCTTTTTTATTATTTGTGTACGTGTGTGTGAAGGATTTGGTTTGGGTATTTCTTTCTAGTGTTACTGGTTAGCTAATCCATTCCCCTCCCCCAATCATAAGTTTTTTTGTCATAGTTGTGTGTGTTTTTGTATGTGAGCAGCTCAATTGGGAACAGTACTAAATGTTTTTTTTTAGATATTTAAATTAGGACTTAATTAAGATATTATAAATTTATACCCACGTCTCTTGCCTTAAATATCTTTTCTCTGGTATTGAACCTGTGTGCCTTAATTGGGGCTGATTCCCCATATTGTGGGGTGGTGTAGTTAAGGAGTTATAAAAACTTGAATTTTCTCTAAAGGTCTTTAAAAGGTCTCAGGCTGCTGCCTGCTTTACCACTCTATTACACATACGTCTGCTCAGATCCTGACGTGGCGCTAAGCACTTTTCCACGTCAAAGGCCGTTTTCATAAATACTAACATGGCCATGGATTTTTGCGTTCGCACACTCTTCTATCAAATCTATGAGTACGCACACTTTATAAATGAGGCCCAGGATGTATGCCCTGTGTAGTGCTGGGGAAATGGTTTACTTGTCAGTAACGACTTGAGGTGACAGCTGTCAGTCATGAAAAACAACAGGATTAAAGAAAACAGTGACACATCCAGGATCACAAGCAAAAGCTGTGGCCGATAAATCCCAGGCGGTGCGTGTCAGCACAAGGAGGCTGGGCTGGTTCTTCCTCCAGGGGCAGTTTGGATGACATGTAGAGGCAATTGTTTCAGTTCCCCAGACAGTGGCCACTGCCTCAAACACAGGAAAACCTCAAAGAATCACTAGCCAGCGTAGCAGCCATTCATATACCTAACATTAGGGTTAGAGATTCACTCATACCCAATTTTTGTTGGACCTCATTTATGAAATAATGATTCAAATCTATTTTGGTGTCTATCATTTGTAAAATGTAATTTTGATGTAAATGTCAAAGACGTGGCTGTAGAATTGGTTGTACAAATGATTGACTTAGAAATCAGGTATTTCACGAATAAGGCTTGATGAGCAGTATCAAACATATGGTATCAGTTAAAAAGGCCATATTTATTATTATTAAAGTGTACATCTGGAAGATGACTTTTTTTCAAAGGCTGCACAGAAGTGAAACTAAAGAATATTTGACTTACTCAAGGATTTGCCACCGTAACTCTTGTAAAATACTTGTGTATTTTCCCCACTACTAACAGCAAAAAAAGGTTCATATCTGTACATTTTAACGTCACATGCCATGGAATTGTGGCTGTGTGTTTCCCGTGTCCTTAATGCGCTACAAGTAAAGCAAACCTTCCACTTTAGGATTCAATCTTTTGACTTTTAAAGGTTAAGACATCCAGTTCAGTGTACAGGGAAGCCGCGGTGAACGGGAACGGCACGGCCAACCTTTTAAAAATCTTCAAAACTCTTTCTATGCAAAGTGAAAAAGGGAAAAGTATGACCACTGAATGCGTTGCTGAGCGCATGTGCGTGCGTGTCCTCTGAGAGGCGAGCAGTCTTTGTGCTGCAGCGATGCTGGCTACGACATGTGACGCTGCTGGGGAGCGAAGGGAAATGTGTTTGACGTACCCTCAGCACACACTGCCAGGGAGGCAGGAACAGCAGGGTACGATTAATGACCGCAGAATGAGATTGTTCCAGTATGGCCTTCCTCGCCCCTGCTTCTCTTTCTGTTGGGCTGTCATATTTCACAGTCCTGTTTCTATTCATGCTCTCTTTTAATTTCAGTGAGCGTCAGTATCATGCAGCTGTGGCGTATCATGGCCTGTTTAAAACAGCTTGCCTCTGACTCAGGGTTTTGAACTTTTCTAAGCATTCAGGTAATGTTTCTTAGCGCTTGCTGTAAACTTCGCAAATGTTCACATTTGCCTGTAGACAGAAGACATCTGACATGTAACCACTGCATGAGATGTGAATTTGTGAAGTGGCTTTTTTCTGTTCTTCCTTTTTGCTTATTCACTGTCTCTCCTTTATGTGTGTGTTTTCTCTGACAGTGGCTGAAAAGGGAAGTGACAGCTTTGACTTTTAGTTTAACTTGCCTCAAAAGTCACATGCCTGTTGGTCTTGCACGGACAAAACAGGTAACCCCAAAACCAGATTGTAGGACAACCGATAAAAGTCCATTTTCAAAGCATCTGCAATTCAGGGGGGAGGGGTGTTGTTGGGGTAGAAATCTCGAAGCCAGCCATAATTCAAGTAAAACTTTGAGCGGGTATGGCTTCAAATGGGTGGACAGATGCGTTTGATCTTTGCACTCTAGCGCACGCATAGCCAGACCATCACGGCTGTGTTAATACAAAGTTACGTACATTTTTCTGGAAACTTTGTCTATTATTTCTGTTACTCATACTGTGAGTCTGTAAGCTTAAACATGTATTAGTAACTCAATTCATTCATTTAATTTCAAAAGTATCTTAACTAAAGATAGAAAAAAGGTTTCTGAATGGAATCGAAGGTGCGTCTATCATAAGGTATTGCATACACTCTAAAATACACCATCGTTATGGGAATTATGGGAAGGTCCTTTATACAGTTTTCAGTGTATATGTGAAGGTTATTTACAGTTATTTACAAATTTTGTCATTTCATATTACTGTGTATTGAATGATCAAATTGGTGTACAGCTGTTATTTTTGTTAATGGTAAATGTTTGACGCCTTTTGCTGTCATGAGCATCAGTAATTTCTTATTCATTTTTTATTATTAAATCATTAATAAAAAGATGAAATCAAAAGCTGAACATCCCAGCTAACAAGGAACATTCCTGGAATATTGGCTACATGCTAACATTGGCTAACAGTTTTCTCAGAGTAATCAAAATTGTTGCAGTAATGTTTGTAGAGCTTTTTATGAACTTTATGGGGCAGTTTCCCAGACAGGGATTCGACTAGTCCTAGATTAAAATAAATGTAAGAGCTGTCTAAATGGAAAACAACCTGCACGGACATATCTTAAAATACATCATTGCCTTTGTGTTGTCTCAAAATGCACAAAAGAAATGTTTTATTTTTGTTAAAACCACTTAAATTCCCTAATTAAGATAATGTCTAGTCCTGGTTTAAGATAATCCTTGTCCGGGAAATCACCCCTCTATGTCATTGCTTAATGGTCTAAAAATATTGGTATAGAAATGTTATTCCTCCAATGATAAAAGAACGGAGGTTAGGATGTTGCTTCATGTAAAGTCACCATCATGGTCACCAGTATTTACATTTACATTTAGTCATTTGGCAGACGCTTTTATCCAAAGCGACTTACAAGTAGGAGAGCATGTAGCCCCGGTTTCATAGACTAGGTTTAAAACTAGTCCCAGACTAAAATGAATTTTGAGCCATCTAAACTGAAAATAACTTGTCCTGACATATCTTAAAATATGTCAGTGCCATTGTTTTGTCTCGAGATGCACTTCAGTAATTGTTTCATCTAAGGCATTTTAATAAAAGTGACTTAAATAGCCTAAATTAACTAAGGCATAGTCCTGGCTTAGGCTAAGCCTTGTCTATGAAACCGGGCCATAAACATTTTGTCAACACGCTAAACAGTACCGTTATTTTACACACTAAACAGTACCGTTTATTTGCTTCTTGTATTTTTCAATGCTGTTTTTTCTCTGACTGTTTCTCTGACTCATTTGTTATGGCAAAGAAAGCCAAGGAAGGATGTGGCAAAACGATGTTGCCAAATATTGGTGTCGTCCAGGATTTGATGTCTGTCTGATGTAAGATTTTTTAAAACATGGATGAAGTGTCCGTGACGTCACCCGTGGGTTTCGGAAGAGCATTTTTGAAGCCTAAAGTGGGTAATTGAAAATGGGCAAAGAGGTGGGGCGTGGAAATAAACTGAGGTGACGTTACGGATAACAGACCACAGACAAACAGCTTGTATAGTGACAGCAGGGGCATTCCACCTGTCACTTAAGTAGCCACTCCCTTAATTATGCAGAAGCGATTATTTTTATTAACTTCTTCAACCTATCATTTCAATGTATGTAATTCTCTTTGTATGTGGAGTTAAACAAAATGTTTAGACTTTGCTAAACAACTAAACAATGTCCTCCTTCATTTTAACAAGTTCATTCAACATGATGGTTGAATGGGAGTTCCAGTTCCAATAATTCTTTGCATGAGACAGCGTTAGAAGACAAAATTAGGAAAGTGAGTGCTATTAAGAGTTTTAAAGTGAAAGTCGTGTTAGTGTTAAGTGTTCAGTTATGTTGGGGATTTAGAAGTTTGGTTTATTTTGTTGAGGCCTGCAGTTACCATTGTTTTGAAGAGTTGTGCTTGCAACTGTGGGAGGCTGGCTGTATTCTGAAATGTCTGCTGTGACATTGATGAACAAAAACTGTATTAATGGTTCTTAGTTATATTTTAATAGAAACCATTGACATTTCTGTGATGTTATTTTCAGCAGGGATATTAGACTCTTCATGTTAACATCAACAAAAAACATTGTTCGCCTGTGTTCACATTTGACTTCTTGTTTGAAGCTGCTAGCGTCTGTTATGCATTATAATCCTATGGGGTAAACCGTGTTTTAAAAAAAAGTCCTGAGCATTTTCTCCAAGGTGGAGTGGTTGATTTGGAAAGGTGCTAACTTTAGCCTGCTTGCACTGAAATTATAATCCCACTCTCTATGCGATTCGCCGTCCAAAGCCACGCCTCATCCAAACACTTGACTGTATTGCGTAAATCCACGTAACGAATTACAAACTAAATCCATTAAATTCTTCTGGAAGCATGTACATACCTGTCCAAAAGAAAGAGAGCAACCATGGTATCGTCTTTCAGATCCTTTGCATGCCAGAGCTGTTTCCATCATGTAAAAGCTGAACCGATGTTAATTCAAGTTTTTCCTCTCTCATGATCCAGATGTTTTTTCGTCACTGCTTTTTCAAAAACTGACTTTTGTTTTGTAGATTTACTTGTTGTCGGTTCCGCAGGAAAGTTTGGTTGTTGCTGATTGTCCAGTATTCTCCTTGACACAGCCGACGTGAGTGCGCTGATGACGTATGATGTCTGCATGAACAGGGTGCACAGTGGTATGCAAAATACGTTGGCTGTGAATATGTACACATGACCAGTCACAGTGTTCGGCCAGAACGTTTTGATTGGGTGAACGTTGTTTGGTCACACGCCTTTCACAGACGAAATATAATTATAAAAATATTATTTGACCACTATACTTCTTGATTGCTATCAGGATGTAAAAATATTTCCAACCAGCATGGACAGGATCACCTATTTTGCCTTTAAACGCCAGCGCAAGCGTCTTTTTCTGCAGCTCAGAGCATCTTTTGAAGTTGAGAAAAGTTACCTTTTCTGGAAAAACGCTCTACGTCAAGCACCTTTTTCACAGCTAACCAATGACAAGCGAGTAGCGAGTCCTGCCATTTCCATAACAACTTGCGAGGAAGGTGATTGTTCGAGCAGGATCAAGCTAACGCCGAAACACATAGGTTTGATAAATCTAAGTTTAAAGCGGCCCTAACACACGCGGTTTCTGCCAATCTCATATTAATCTTGAGTACCTACGTATAGAGTAGTATTGCATACTTCATATCTTCGAAGAGTATTTAGTTTGATCACAAGATAGATACAGCTGGACATACTGCGTCCACCATGTTTTATGGTCATGTGACCCTTATGCTGGACAGCTTGGCCCGCAGCAGAGTAAGCTCTCGACACCTCAGATGCCGAAAAGCCTACGTGCTTTGGACGGGAGTCTAGGTCGAGCCCCTGGGGGACATCGACGTATCCTCTAGCTGCCCCACCATCGAGGGAAGAAAGGGTGATGGAACTAGTTGACGTGTACGCGCCGAAGTGGGCGTTCCAGGTCGTACTAGGTAGGGCTGTCACTATTATTAAATAATCGTCTCATCGCGATTGTTTGACCTCATCGCGATGGTTTCGGATCATCGCAATTATTGCACATTTTATGGGGCAGTTGTGGCCTAATGGTTAGAGAGTCGGACTCGTGACCAGAAGGTTGCCGGTTCGATTCCTAGGGCCGGCGGGTAACAACTGAGGTGCCCTTGAGCAAGGCACCTTACCCCTACTTGCTCCCCGGGCGCTGCAGTGATAGCTGCAGTGATAGCTGCCCACTGCTCCGGGGGTACGTGTGTTCACCACTTGCTGTGCGTGTGTTCACTACTCTCTGGATGGGTTAAATGCAGAGGACACATTTCGTTGCCTTGTACTTGTGCAATGACAATAAAGTTGAATCTAAAAATCTAAATGCTCTTTGACCTATGACGTATTAACAACAACCTACACGTGAGCGTTGAAAAAAACATAATTTAGTCACGAGAAAATCATTTATTGGCACTTACATTAAAAAGCATGTATAATTTGAAACACGGTGACTGTATGGACACATAAACATGAACACAGACGGACTTTAGCTGTTCAATGAAAGTGACCGCTGGATATGCAAATTAGCACGTGATGTCATCTGGAGACATTTAGTGACTTTGCGGGAAGCTAAAAAGCTTTAGCTACTTTCCATTGAAAATAGTTGGCAACACTGCTGAAGACAGTGCATCAGATTAGACAGTGATCTGCTTGCGGTTTTCTGTATTGTTTTGTTTTAGTGTTTGTACTTAAATAACTTTCTTATGTTGTTAGTATATTAGCAGGGTTGCCAACTCTCAGGCACTTAAGAGTGGGACACTTATGGACTCGCAACAACAAGGCAACGTCGAGTACTTACATGATAGATAGCCATAGACCATTCATTTTTAATCGTTAAAAAATATTTTATTATAATGTATAAACCAATATAAAACCTTGTTTAATTCAAAGACATTTGTTTGACACATTTTAATAGTTTTTGTACTTGCATTTTACCTGAAAATGTAACCGTATTTATCTGTTTTTATGTAGCTTACAATAATGTATTACATTTTGATACATAATAGAATCTTTATTGTCATTTCACAGCTGCATACAACAAAATTGTAGCTCTCTCTTCCAAAGTACACATTAATAATATACAGATATCGATGAGTGCACATAAAATACATATTACATACAAAACAAATATTTACATTACAGAAATGTGTAAGTATATATTTACATAATTACGTTATTTTTATTTACATTACAATCTGTACAAATAAAACCAAATGAATGTATCCACTGTGTTATGTATATTCATTAGGAACAGACCATTCATTCTTCTGTAAACTGACTTGCTGAGGCTCGATCACATCTACTCTTGACGTGATGACAGCAAACTGTAGTACCATTTGATGTTAAAATCCTTATGTGTAATAAAGTAAATCCATACTTGGAAAATGATTAAATCTCTGTGAAGCTTCGTAAGACAGGACACAGCCATGCCTGTGGAAACACAGTCACGTACTGTATGTATTTAAACTCTGCAGGTCGTATTATAGCACTGTGACATGTTTAATATATTCATATTATAACAATAAGATGTATTTTACTTATCTATATTACTTTCTAATTCCCCCCAAAAATGACTGCTGGTAAAGCACATTTGCTTTAGGTTAACATGCTACACACCTGGGGCCTATTTAATAAAACATGCGTATGCACAGATTTGATCGTAAAGTGTGCGTACGCAAAAATCTACGGCAACAATCATATCTTTGATGTGGAAAAGTGCCATAAGTCATTGTGGCGAGGGGGGCGTGGTTTGGTGAGGTCTGCGGCAGGAGAGAGAGCCGGGAGACGAGCGGTGAGTAAGTGGAGCAAATGCAAACAACCAACACCTGTGTCTCGTTCCAGTAAGGGCGCGGTGAGGCAGCATATAAGGACCAAAACGCAACATACATGACGAGAGAGAGGGACTGACCACGGGCTGCTCACAAGTATTTCTTACCCGGTGGAGATCACTCGGAGGACTATACTGGATTCTTACCTGCTCGCAGCATGCTGAAGGACTAGCCGCTCGTATTTTGTGTTTTATTGGACTGTGGACCTCTCTTGTTAAAGTGACAATGAAAAGCCTGTGTCAGCCCAGCCAACCTCGTCCTCTTCCTTCCTTTTACTACCGAACATCATTACACTGGTGCCGAAACCCGGGAAGGAAGCAGGAGGGCCACCGCCATCATGCAGTCAACACCGGGCACGCCATTTGCGGAAATCATCTTGTCCCTCGCGGTCCTCCACCGTGAGCAACACCAGGCATTGCTGGATCTCCGGATTGACCAGGAGCGCCACTTCCAGGTGATCCTCCAGGCCCAGCAAGAGGACCGCAAGAGGCTCCGGAGCTGGGTGGACCAGGGGGTTCGGGTCCGTACCAGCGACGCATGCCACGCTCCTGCCGTTGTCAAAGATGGGGCCGCAGGATGACCCTGAGGCGTTCCTCGAACTATTCGAGAAGACTGCGGAGACCAGCGGCTGGCCCCCGGAGGACTGGGCGATGCGCCTACTGCCATTGCTGTCGGGGGAAGCGCAATTGGCTGCCCGGCCAGAACCTCCTGGTCTTCAACGACCTGAAGAGGGCCATCCTACAGAGGGTCGGCCGAAGCACGGAGGAACATCGCCAGCGGTTCCGATCGCTGGGGCTGGGCGAAAGCCCCTTTGTGATCTCTCCGCTCCCTCCACGTGCTCCACTTCCCGCCACCAGGATGGCAGGGACGCCTGGGCCGGCCTGCTGGCGGTGCGGGGATCCAGACCATTTTGTCGATTGGTGTCCAGTGATGGAGGTGGGGACAATGATCCGGGTCCCTGACGCCCCGCAGGTTTCACCCGGTCAGAATGGCTGGTACCAAATTCCTGTGAGTATAAGGGGGGGTACATACCCGGCTCTGGTGGATTCAGGGTTGTAACCAAACCTCTATCCATTAAAGCCTGGTTTGGCCTGGGGCATTGGATAATAGCCACATGGTTCAGGTACGGTGTGTACATGGGGATGTGGTGAAGTATCCTTTAATCCCCGCCGTCATCGAATTCAGGGGAGAAAAGAATAGAATAGAGGTAGCGGTTAATCCGCACCTCCGACACCCGCTGATTCTGTGAACTAATTGGCCTGGGGTGCCAAGGCACGGCGTTCATGTCACGTACGATACGCGAACTTTACGAATTATTGGGCATTAAATCGGTTCGTAACAGCGTGTTCCACCCCCAAACAGACAGCCTGGTAGAGCGGTTTAATCGCACGTTAAAAACCATGATTCGTAAGGTTGTTCACGAGGACGCCAAAAATTGGGATAAATGGCTGGAACCCCTCTTATTCACTGTGCGAGAGGTCCCACAAGCCTCCACGGGGTTTTCCCCCTTTGAGCTTCTCTTTGGACGCCAGCCCCGAGGGGTTTTGGACGTCCTGAGAGAGTCTTCGTAGGACGGACCCTCCAGCAGCAAAAACGAAATTCAACATGTCCTGGACCTGAGAACAAAAGTCCATACACTGGGGCGGGACAAACAGAGCCGGCTGTATAACAGGGGAACCAATTTACGGAAATTTTCACCGGGAGAAAAAGTGCTTGTATTACTCCCAACATCGAGTTCCAGATTACTAGTGAAGTGGTAAGGGCCGTTTATGGTCACATGGCAAGTTGGAGATCTCGATTATGAGGTAGTACAATCAGATAGGAGCGGGACGCGTCAAATTTACCACCTCAATCATCACCTCAAGACCGTGATCAGTGGAGAGGATACAACAGTCACGATCCCTCGCTCTGGCTCCAGGGGAAGATCACCTCTCACCCTCCCAGCTCACTGATGTGGCCAAGTTGCAGGCAGAGTTTGCAGATGTGTTCTCGCCCCTACCTGGCCGAACAAACCTCATTCAGCACCATATCGAGATGGCGCCCGGCGTAGTAGTTCGCAGCCGGCCCTATCGTTTACCTGAGCACAAGAAAAATGTGGTTCAGATGGAATTAGCGGCAATGCTGGAAATGGGGGTAATAGAAGAATCCAACAGTGACTGGGCGAGCCAGATAGTTTTGGTTCCCAAAACAGATGGCTCGGTCAGGTTCTGTGTGGATTACCGCAAGGTGAACGCGGTATCGAAGTTTGATGCCTATCCAATGCCACGGGTCGACGAATTACTTGATCGGCTAGGCACGGCTCGTTTTTATTCGACACTAGACTTAACGAAAGGATACTGGCAGATCCCCTTATCACCGGTATCTAAGGAAAAAACAGCCTTCACCATGCCGTTCGGATTACACCAATTCGTGACACTTCCGTTTGGCTTGTTCGGAGCGCCGGCCACCTTTCAGCAGCTCATGGACCTCCGACGGCATATGCCTCTGCTTATCTAGATGATATTATAATTTACAGCAACGACTGTCAGCGGCATCTCCAACATCTAAGGGCGGTCCTGGGAGTGCTGAGGGCGGCCGGTCTCACGGCCTAACCTGAAGAAGTGTGTGGTTGGGCGGGTGGAGGTCAGGTATCTGGGCTTCCACTTGGGACACGTACAGGTGCGGCCCCAAATTAATAAGACCACAGCCGTTGCGACGTGTCCGAGTCCTAAGACCAAAAAGGAGGTAAGACAGTTCCTGGGGCTGGCGGGATATTACAGGCGCTTTGTGCCCAACTATTCGGACCTCACCAGCCCGCTGACTGATCTTACTAAAAAGGAAGCATCAGATCCGGTCCAGTGGACGGGGCAGTGCCAGCAGGCATTTACCCAAGTGACAGCTGCCCTGTGTGGCGGACCGCTCTTCCTGACTTTTCTCTCCCTTTCTTGTTGCAGACTGAGGCGTCGGACAGGGGGCTGGGTGCCGTCCTGGCACAGGAGGTGGGGGGGTGAGGAGCGGCCGGTGCTGTAAGAATGTTTGGCCATCAGATGGGCCATCCTCACCCTTAGGTACTACCTCCTGGGCCGGGAATTCACCCTCTGTTCGGACCACGCCCCCCTGCAGTGGCTTCACCGCATGAAAGATACCAACGCCAGGATCACCCGTTGGTATCTGGCATTGCAGCCTTTTAAGTTCCAGGTGGTCCACAGGCCGGGTGCACAGATGGTTGTGGCCGACTTCCTCTCCAGGAATGAGGGGGCTGCAGGCTGGATGGCTCCCCGGCCATGAGGCGGGTGGTGGGGGTATGTGGCGAGGGGGGAGTGGTTTAGCAAGGTCTGCGGCAGGAGAGAGAGCCGGGAGACGAGCGGTGAGTAAGTGGAGCAAATGCAAACAACCAACACCTGTGTCTCGTTCCAGTAAGGGCGCTGAGAGGCAGCATATAAGGACCAAAACGCCACATACATGACGAGAGAGAGATGGACTGACCACGGGCTGCTAACAAGTATTTCTTATCCAGTGGAGATCACTCGGAGGACTATACTGGATTCTTATCTGCTTGCAGCGTGCTGAAGGAATAGCCGCTCGTATTTTGTGTTTTATTGGACCGTGTACCTCTCTTGTTAAAGTGACAATAAAAAGCCTGTGTCAGTCCAGCCAACCTCGTCCTCTTCCTTCCTTTTACTACCGAACATCGTTACAGTCATTCTTGCCACTCGTAAAGGATTTGGACGTTGACAGGTGCTCTTTCATATATCAATGACATTAATTAGACATCATTAAAAGGCGGAGATCTGAAACTTTTCAGCTGTGCGCAATTTGCGATTTATAGACTTCTCATCTGTTTTCAATGATCATTCTAAAAAAATACAAAACATCCCGGTCTTAAGTATAGCTGTTCATAACACCTAGGGCCAGTTGCATAAAACTGTTTTAGACTTGTCTTAAAAATTAGTTGTCTAATTTGTTTCTGTTAAGATTAGTGTTTACTTTTTAAGTCAGTTGCATAAAATCTCAGATTGGTCTAATTTAAGACCAAGTTATCCACCTGGCTAGCATTTCGTTATGTTCTATGTTGTCATGGAAACCAATAAACCAGAGGTGGGGAACCTTGATCCTGGAGGGCCACTTTCCTGCAGAGTTTAGCTCCAACCAGCTCAAACACACGCCTGTCGTGAAGTTTCTAGTAATCCTGAAGACTTTAATGAGCTGGTTCAGGTGTGTTTGAATAGGTTGGAGATAAATACTGCAGGACAGTGGCCCTCCAGGATCAAGGTTCCCTACCCCTGCAATAAACTGTCAACTGCTCTAGATTCAGAAATGGCCTGACTTTGTATTGTGCTATAAAGTAGCGAATATTTTAATAAATGGACGATAAGACGAGGAAGAGCTTTCAAAGACCAAAAAAATTCGCTGGAAGTCTTTTATGAAAATGCTGGTCATATACTGTATAAGGGTACATCTTAGATGGTTTGCGAAACAGACCGATTTACACTATTAATGTTCTCAGGTACTGTAGTCCAAGCCTTGTTTTCATGATTATTTTCACTGTAATCACTGAATTTGTTCATTTTAAGTTAATTTGGCCACATTGTATTCCTCTAATATGCAAATATTTTCAGCAAAGAAAAGCTGGCTTTAGTACCTACTGTCGGCCATTTTGTTTTAAGTTGTTCAGTGTCTTACTTTTTCCAGAATTTACACTGTTTTAAAAATTACTATGAGCTTATTTTGTGCAACAGATTTTGTGTAGTCAGACTACTTCTTAGACGCTGTCTTAAAACCATGGCTATGTTTATTATTATTGACAACAGCACACTCCTACATAGACTTGAAAATTACGTCGGCATTAAAGGAATATCTTTGAAATGGTTTAAATCTTATTTATCCGACCGTTTTCAATTTGTAGCAATAAACAATGAGGTGTCACGCAAATCACAAGTCCAGTACAGGGTACCACAGGGCTCAGTCTTAGGGCCTCTGCTCTTCGCATTATACATGCTACCTCTAGGAGATATAATAAAGCGACACGGAGTTAGCTTACACTGTTATGCTGATGATACTCAACTTTATATTTCCTCGAAGCCTCATGAAACACAGCAGTTCCATCGAATAATGGAATGCATAGTCGATATAAAAAACTGGATGAGTAACAACTTTTTATTACTGAACTCGGACAAAACGGAAGTGTTACTTATTGGACCGAAAACTGCTATAAGTAACAACCAAGAATACTGTTTAACTATTGACGGATGTTCCATAAAACCCTCGTCGTCAGCAAAGAATCTTGGCGTTCTATTCGATAGTAATCTGTCATTTGAGAGCCACGTCGCCAACACCTGTAAAATTGCGTTTTTCCATCTTAAGAATATATCTAAACTACGTCATATGCTGTCAATNTTATCTGTTTTTATGTAGCTTACAATAATGTATTACATTTTGATACATAATAGAATCTTTATTGTCATTTCACAGCTGCATACAACAAAATTGTAGCTCTCTCTTCCAAAGTACACATTAATAATATACAGATATCGATGAGTGCACATAAAATACATATTACATACAAAACAAATATTTACATTACAGAAATGTGTAAGTATATATTTACATAATTACGTTATTTTTATTTACATTACAATCTGTACAAATAAAACCAAATGAATGTATCCACTGTGTTATGTATATTCATTAGGAACAGACCATTCATTCTTCTGTAAGCTGACTTGCTGAGGCTCGATCACATCTACTCTTGACGTGATGACAGCAAACTGTAGTACCATTTGATGTTAAAATCCTTATGTGTAATAAAGTAAATCCATACTTGGAAAATGATTAAATCTCTGTGAAGCTTCGTAAGACAGGACACAGCCATGCCTGCGGAAACACAGTCACGTACTGTATGTATTTAAACTCTGCAGGTCGTATTATAGCACTGTGACATGTTTAATATATTCATATTATAACAATAAGATGTATTTTACTTATCTATATTACTTTCTAATTCCCCCCAAAAATGACTGCTGGTAAAGCACATTTGCTTTAGGTTAACATGCTACACACCTGGGGCCTATTTAATAAAACATGCGTATGCACAGATTTGATCGTAAAGTGTGCGTACGCAAAAATCTACGGCAACAATCATATCTTTGATGTGGAAAAGTGCCATAAGTCATTGTGGCGAGGGGGGCGTGGTTTGGTGAGGTCTGCGGCAGGAGAGAGAGCCGGGAGACGAGCGGTGAGTAAGTGGAGCAAATGCAAACAACCAACACCTGTGTCTCGTTCCAGTAAGGGCGCGGTGAGGCAGCATATAAGGACCAAAACGCAACATACATGACGAGAGAGAGGGACTGACCACGGGCTGCTCACAAGTATTTCTTACCCGGTGGAGATCACTCGGAGGACTATACTGGATTCTTACCTGCTCGCAGCATGCTGAAGGACTAGCCGCTCGTATTTTGTGTTTTATTGGACTGTGGACCTCTCTTGTTAAAGTGACAATGAAAAGCCTGTGTCAGCCCAGCCAACCTCGTCCTCTTCCTTCCTTTTACTACCGAACATCATTACACTGGTGCCGAAACCCGGGAAGGAAGCAGGAGGGCCACCGCCATCATGCAGTCAACACCGGGCACGCCATTTGCGGAAATCATCTTGTCCCTCGCGGTCCTCCACCGTGAGCAACACCAGGCATTGCTGGATCTCCGGATTGACCAGGAGCGCCACTTCCAGGTGATCCTCCAGGCCCAGCAAGAGGACCGCAAGAGGCTCCGGAGCTGGGTGGACCAGGGGGTTCGGGTCCGTACCAGCGACGCATGCCACGCTCCTGCCGTTGTCAAAGATGGGGCCGCAGGATGACCCTGAGGCGTTCCTCGAACTATTCGAGAAGACTGCGGAGACCAGCGGCTGGCCCCCGGAGGACTGGGCGATGCGCCTACTGCCATTGCTGTCGGGGGAAGCGCAATTGGCTGCCCGGCCAGAACCTCCTGGTCTTCAACGACCTGAAGAGGGCCATCCTACAGAGGGTCGGCCGAAGCACGGAGGAACATCGCCAGCGGTTCCGATCGCTGGGGCTGGGCGAAAGCCCCTTTGTGATCTCTCCGCTCCCTCCACGTGCTCCACTTCCCGCCACCAGGATGGCAGGGACGCCTGGGCCGGCCTGCTGGCGGTGCGGGGATCCAGACCATTTTGTCGATTGGTGTCCAGTGATGGAGGTGGGGACAATGATCCGGGTCCCTGACGCCCCGCAGGTTTCACCCGGTCAGAATGGCTGGTACCAAATTCCTGTGAGTATAAGGGGGGGTACATACCCGGCTCTGGTGGATTCAGGGTTGTAACCAAACCTCTATCCATTAAAGCCTGGTTTGGCCTGGGGCATTGGATAATAGCCACATGGTTCAGGTACGGTGTGTACATGGGGATGTGGTGAAGTATCCTTTAATCCCCGCCGTCATCGAATTCAGGGGAGAAAAGAATAGAATAGAGGTAGCGGTTAATCCGCACCTCCGACACCCGCTGATTCTGTGAACTAATTGGCCTGGGGTGCCAAGGCACGGCGTTCATGTCACGTACGATACGCGAACTTTACGAATTATTGGGCATTAAATCGGTTCGTAACAGCGTGTTCCACCCCCAAACAGACAGCCTGGTAGAGCGGTTTAATCGCACGTTAAAAACCATGATTCGTAAGGTTGTTCACGAGGACGCCAAAAATTGGGATAAATGGCTGGAACCCCTCTTATTCACTGTGCGAGAGGTCCCACAAGCCTCCACGGGGTTTTCCCCCTTTGAGCTTCTCTTTGGACGCCAGCCCCGAGGGGTTTTGGACGTCCTGAGAGAGTCTTCGTAGGACGGACCCTCCAGCAGCAAAAACGAAATTCAACATGTCCTGGACCTGAGAACAAAAGTCCATACACTGGGGCGGGACAAACAGAGCCGGCTGTATAACAGGGGAACCAATTTACGGAAATTTTCACCGGGAGAAAAAGTGCTTGTATTACTCCCAACATCGAGTTCCAGATTACTAGTGAAGTGGTAAGGGCCGTTTATGGTCACATGGCAAGTTGGAGATCTCGATTATGAGGTAGTACAATCAGATAGGAGCGGGACGCGTCAAATTTACCACCTCAATCATCACCTCAAGACCGTGATCAGTGGAGAGGATACAACAGTCACGATCCCTCGCTCTGGCTCCAGGGGAAGATCACCTCTCACCCTCCCAGCTCACTGATGTGGCCAAGTTGCAGGCAGAGTTTGCAGATGTGTTCTCGCCCCTACCTGGCCGAACAAACCTCATTCAGCACCATATCGAGATGGCGCCCGGCGTAGTAGTTCGCAGCCGGCCCTATCGTTTACCTGAGCACAAGAAAAATGTGGTTCAGATGGAATTAGCGGCAATGCTGGAAATGGGGGTAATAGAAGAATCCAACAGTGACTGGGCGAGCCAGATAGTTTTGGTTCCCAAAACAGATGGCTCGGTCAGGTTCTGTGTGGATTACCGCAAGGTGAACGCGGTATCGAAGTTTGATGCCTATCCAATGCCACGGGTCGACGAATTACTTGATCGGCTAGGCACGGCTCGTTTTTATTCGACACTAGACTTAACGAAAGGATACTGGCAGATCCCCTTATCACCGGTATCTAAGGAAAAAACAGCCTTCACCATGCCGTTCGGATTACACCAATTTGTGACACTTCCGTTTGGCTTGTTCGGAGCGCCGGCCACCTTTCAGCAGCTCATGGACCTCCGACGGCATATGCCTCTGCTTATCTAGATGATATTATAATTTACAGCAACGACTGTCAGCGGCATCTCCAACATCTAAGGGCGGTCCTGGGAGTGCTGAGGGCGGCCGGTCTCACGGCCTAACCTGAAGAAGTGTGTGGTTGGGCGGGTGGAGGTCAGGTATCTGGGCTTCCACTTGGGACACGTACAGGTGCGGCCCCAAATTAATAAGACCACAGCCGTTGCGACGTGTCCGAGTCCTAAGACCAAAAAGGAGGTAAGACAGTTCCTGGGGCTGGCGGGATATTACAGGCGCTTTGTGCCCAACTATTCGGACCTCACCAGCCCGCTGACTGATCTTACTAAAAAGGAAGCATCAGATCCGGTCCAGTGGACGGGGCAGTGCCAGCAGGCATTTACCCAAGTGACAGCTGCCCTGTGTGGCGGACCGCTCTTCCTGACTTTTCTCTCCCTTTCTTGTTGCAGACTGAGGCGTCGGACAGGGGGCTGGGTGCCGTCCTGGCACAGGAGGTGGGGGGGTGAGGAGCGGCCGGTGCTGTAAGAATGTTTGGCCATCAGATGGGCCATCCTCACCCTTAGGTACTACCTCCTGGGCCGGGAATTCACCCTCTGTTCGGACCACGCCCCCCTGCAGTGGCTTCACCGCATGAAAGATACCAACGCCAGGATCACCCGTTGGTATCTGGCATTGCAGCCTTTTAAGTTCCAGGTGGTCCACAGGCCGGGTGCACAGATGGTTGTGGCCGACTTCCTCTCCAGGAATGAGGGGGCTGCAGGCTGGATGGCTCCCCGGCCATGAGGCGGGTGGTGGGGGTATGTGGCGAGGGGGGAGTGGTTTAGCAAGGTCTGCGGCAGGAGAGAGAGCCGGGAGACGAGCGGTGAGTAAGTGGAGCAAATGCAAACAACCAACACCTGTGTCTCGTTCCAGTAAGGGCGCGGAGAGGCAGCATATAAGGACCAAAACGCCACATACATGACGAGAGAGAGATGGACTGACCACGGGCTGCTAACAAGTATTTCTTATCCAGTGGAGATCACTCGGAGGACTATACTGGATTCTTATCTGCTTGCAGCGTGCTGAAGGAATAGCCGCTCGTATTTTGTGTTTTATTGGACTGTGTACCTCTCTTGTTAAAGTGACAATAAAAAGCCTGTGTCAGTCCAGCCAACCTCGTCCTCTTCCTTCCTTTTACTACCGAACATCGTTACAGTCATTCTTGCCACTCGTAAAGGATTTGGACGTTGACAGGTGCTCTTTCATATATCAATGACATTAATTAGACATCATTAAAAGGCGGAGATCTGAAACTTTTCAGCTGTGCGCAATTTGCGATTTATAGACTTCGCATCTGTTTTCAATGATCATTCTAAAAAAATACAAAACATCCCGGTCTTAAGTATAGCTGTTCATAACACCTAGGGCCAGTTGCATAAAACTGTTTTAGACTTGTCTTAAAAATTAGTTGTCTAATTTGTTTCTGTTAAGATTAGTGTTTACTTTTTAAGTCAGTTGCATAAAATCTCAGATTGGTCTAATTTAAGACCAAGTTATCCACCTGGCTAGCATTTCGTTATGTACTATGTTGTCATGGAAACCAATAAACCAGAGGTGGGGAACCTTGATCCTGGAGGGCCACTTTCCTGCAGAGTTTAGCTCCAACCAGCTCAAACACACGCCTGTCGTGAAGTTTCTAGTAATCCTGAAGACTTTAATGAGCTGGTTCAGGTGTGTTTGAATAGGTTGGAGATAAATACTGCAGGACAGTGGCCCTCCAGGATCAAGGTTCCCTACCCCTGCAATAAACTGTCAACTGCTCTAGATTCAGAAATGGCCTGACTTTGTATTGTGCTATAAAGTAGCGAATATTTTAATAAATGGACGATAAGACGAGGAAGAGCTTTCAAAGACCAAAAAAATTCGCTGGAAGTCTTTTATGAAAATGCTGGTCATATACTGTATAAGGGTACATCTTAGATGGTTTGCGAAACAGACCGATTTACACTATTAATGTTCTCAGGTACTGTAGTCCAAGCCTTGTTTTCATGATTATTTCCACTGTAATCACTGAATTTGTTCATTTTAAGTTAATTTGGCCACATTGTATTCCTCTAATATGCAAATATTTTCAGCAAAGAAAAGCTGGCTTTAGTACCTACTGTCGGCCATTTTGTTTTAAGTTGTTCAGTGTCTTACTTTTTCCAGAATTTACACTGTTTTAAAAATTACTATGAGCTTATTTTGTGCAACAGATTTTGTGTAGTCAGACTACTTCTTAGACGCTGTCTTAAAACCATGGCTATGTTTATTATTATTGACAACAGCACACTCCTACATAGACTTGAAAATTACGTCGGCATTAAAGGAATATCTTTGAAATGGTTTAAATCTTATTTATCCGACCGTTTTCAATTTGTAGCAATAAACAATGAGGTGTCACGCAAATCACAAGTCCAGTACAGGGTACCACAGGGCTCAGTCTTAGGGCCTCTGCTCTTCGCATTATACATGCTACCTCTAGGAGATATAATAAAGCGACACGGAGTTAGCTTTCACTGTTATGCTGATGATACTCAACTTTATATTTCCTCGAAGCCTCATGAAACACAGCAGTTCCATCGAATAATGGAATGCATAGTCGATATAAAAAACTGGATGAGTGAGTTAGCTTTCACTGTTATGCTGATGATACTCAACTTTATATTTCCTCGAAGCCTCATGAAACACAGCAGTTCCATCGAATAATGGAATGCATAGTCGATATAAAAAACTGGATGAGTAACAACTTTTTATTACTGAACTCGGACAAAACAGAAGTGTTACTTATTGGACCGAAAACTGCTATAAGTAACAACCAAGAGTACTGTTTAACTATTGACGGATGTTCCATAAAACCCTCGTCTTCAGCAAAGAATCTTGGCGTTCTATTCGATAGTAATCTGTCATTTGAGAGCCACGTCGCCAACACCTGTAAAATTGCATTTTTCATTCTTAAGAATATATCTAAACTACGTCATATGCAGTCAATGTCAGATGCAGAGAAGTTAATTCATGCAGTCATGACATCAAGACTAGACTACTGTAATGCACTGTTAGGTGGTTGCCCTGCAGGCTTATTACAAAAACTCCAACTGGTGCAATACGCGGCAGCTTGAGTTCTTACACGTACAAAAAAGTATGAACATATTAGCCCGGTTCTGTCAACCTTGCACTGGTTACCTCTAAAGCATCGCGTTAATTTTAAAATCTTGCTTATTACCTATAAAGCCCTACATGGTTTAGCTCCTCAATACTTGAATGAACTCTTTTTGTATTACAGTCCTTCACGTGCATTACGCTCTCAGGCGTCCTGTCAGTTGGTAATACCTAGAATTTCAAAATCAAGTGCAGGTGGTAGATCCTTTTCCTATCTAGCGCCTAAACTTTGGAATAGTCTTCCTTGCACTGTCCGGGAGGCAGACACACTCTGTCAGTTTAAATCTAGACTAAAGACGCATCTTTTAAATCTTGCATACACTACTCTTCCATAATATAAATCCTGTGAGGGTTTAGGCTGCATTAGTTAGATCAACCGGAACCAAAAACACAACTGATGTACTTGTTGCATCAAAGAGTGCAGAACAGTACTCTACTCTCAGCCAGTCTTGTCTCATTGTTCCAAGGTTACCACAGCGAGCAAGATGCAGTTCATGGCCTGACCTGATGGTAGAGCAGAGAATGGGAAGCGGCGACCTGACAAGAGCTGAGATGATAGAGCTGGATAAATAAGGACGCAGTCACCTGACACGTCTTCATCACAAAATTTCAAATGCTATTAGATTATTAATGATAATCTTAAACTATAATTTACCTTATTAGTAAGTTTATTTATTTTATTTAGCCTTGTTGTGCAAGCTCTCTGGAGCTTGTGCAGAGGCAGCAGCTTTTGCCAGAGGGGAACTGGAATCCCCTGGTTGGGCCTGGGTTCTCCTGAAGTTTTTTTTCTCGATTAGAGTTTTGGGTTCCTCGCCACCGTTTGCATACTGTTTTTGCACTATCTGCCTGGCCGGGGGGGCTGCTTTAGAATTTTAAAGTTTTACTTAATTAACATTGCATATAGGAATTTATAGTCTGTTATATTTGACCTGTGCTTCTCTCTCCTTTATCTTACATGTGTGCTCTCACTGTGCGTGTGTGTGTGTGTGTGTGCGTTCATGTTTGTATATCCCGGTGGGGACCTAAACCTGAATACACAACAACACATGGGGACTCGTGTCACCGTGGGGACCAAAATTGAGGTCCCCAGGGGCAAAAAAGCTAATAAATTGTACAGAACAATATTTTTTACAAATCTAAAAATGCAAAAAGTGTTCTATGATCTTTAGGTTTAGGGATAGGGTTAGGGATAGGGGATAGAATATACAGTTTGTACAGTATAAAAACATTACGCCTATGGACTGTCCCCACGGGGATAGTCAACCAAAGCGTGTGTGCGTACTTGTCTGTGTACGTGTGTGTGTGTGTGCGTGCGCGTCCGTGTGTGTGTGTGTGTGTGTGTGTGTGTCTATGTCTATGTGTGTTAGTACGTGTGCATATTGTGTGTGTGGAGTGTTTTGTATTTGGGTATGTCTGTCTTCTGTGTTTTCAACTTTTTCTTGTTTTTGCAGGTACAACTTTAATTGTTTTGCTTATAGTCAATATGTCTTATATACAGCTGCTTTGTATCAATAAAAATTGTAAAAAGCGCTATATAAATAAAGTTGAGTTGAGTTGAGTTTATGCAACTGGCCCCTAGTAATTGCCTAATACTATGAATGATTATGCATGTTATGTAAAAACTATTTTGAAGTATTAAGGAGGTGGGCTCGGCATTTGTCAAACCACCACAGCCTTAAAAAAACAAAACCCCTATATACACTTAAATTAACCTTTTTATGGTTAAAGCAATGGTTGGGGTTCTCCATATTTAACCCAACCATGGGTTAAAACAACCCAGTATTTTTAAAGTGTGGTTTGACATATCAACAAG
Organism: Triplophysa rosa; assembly: GCF_024868665.1. Classification (NCBI taxonomy): domain Eukaryota; kingdom Metazoa; phylum Chordata; class Actinopteri; order Cypriniformes; family Nemacheilidae; genus Triplophysa; species Triplophysa rosa. Next base: position 26,455,009 of record NC_079900.1, read on the forward strand.
AATACAGACATTGGAGGGCTTGTGATGTAAATATACAGTAGTTAAATACAATCAAGTAGGAAGGCATACTATTCTTTCTTTCTTTCTTTCTTTCTTTCTTTCTTTTTTTCTTGAAGAGCAAGAAACAATCATTCTGCTTAAGATCTGTTTAAACAACAACAACAACAAAACGCAATTATAGGACAAACATGTGAAGGCAAATGATGACATGAAACATGCTATGAAGAGGACTGAGAATGGGATTCACGTGTGCTTCCACAGAGATGTGTTCAATGTATTTAAAGGCCATAATAAGCCAGCATTTTTTTTCACTTCAACATATTTCCCAGGGGTCTAACTAGGCTATTTTGTCATTGTAAATCTATAGCCTGAAAAACAAAACGTACAGTAAACAAAGTAAATTACAAAGAGTGGACTTCAAATTAAATTCCTCACCTATTTTTATTCTAAAGCACTAAACTTTCACATATAGACTTCAATTATATTGACCAATCTTTTTTTAGCATTTTGAATAAAAGAGCTACTTTATTTGTATATTACATTCTGATTGGTTTTTAACAGGTTTAAAAACACCTAAAACGTCTCTATGAACTGGACCGTGTGACTAACTTCAGTATTGTAGTATTTTCCTGTGGATTGACTTGTTTGGATGAATTGCTCACAACAAAATAAATAGTGTTGAAATATTGATTTCATGGGGACTTCAATATCACATGTTGTGCTTTTTTAGCTGATTAGCATAAACTTTAATGTGATAGTTCTGAAAATGAAAATTCTGTCATTTACTCCCCCTCTTGTCATTTCAAACCTGTGGGACTTTTCTTCTTCTGCAGAACACAAAAGAAGACGTTTTGAAGAATGTTGGTATGTGAACATTTCAAGAACCCATTCACTTTTATCGTATGGACACAAAACCAATGCAAGTGAATGGGTACCGCCGTTATTCGGTTAACAACATTCTTTAAAATATCTTTTTTGTTTTGCTAAATAAGAAAGCCATACAGGTTTGAAACGACAAGAGGGGGAGTAAATAATGACAGAATTTTCATTTTTGGGTGAACTGTCCTTTAACCCCTTAACATGCACATGGCCCATGGAATGTGTGTGTTTTATTGTGTCTAAAAAAACTCAAGATTTATGTTCTGAACTTGTTTTTGCAATAAAAAAATGTAAAAATAGGGGAGCTTATATAAGAGGTTAATGTAGTCAGTGCTCAGTTGTTTGCTTCTAACATGTATCAAGTAAGTTGACTGTTTATGAAGTCTTCATAGTATAAATAATTTGGCAAGCTACAATTTCAAATAAGCTTTCCAAAGACTGCACAGGAGCTTCTGCACAGGGGTTGTTCATGTGGGTTTAGTGCCTGTGAATTCATAGCATCTCTTACTGTCACACATGGCTGAGCATTGAACACACTGATTCCAGATGCTCTCTCTCTCTCTGTGTGTGTGTGTGTGTGTGGGTGGGTGGGTGTAAGCAAGGGTTGTTTTGTTTAGAGTTTTGTTTAACACCCCCGTGGTCTTTCTCTTCCTCTGAGCACAATATGTGAGCTGACACGCTCAGATGCCAATAGTTGCCTGGGCATCGGTGTGATTTTAAAGTAACTCAGGACATTGGAGGACAGAAACAAACTATATATTTGACCAACACTGAAAATATAACATTGTGTCAATTATGTTAAAATTCTTACTTAGGCAGGGATCCCCAAACCTATTCCTGGAGGGCCGGTGTCCTGCAGAGGTCCATCCTACCTCAACAAACCTGCCTGCAAGTTTCTGCTGTGCCTAGTGAGATCTTGATTGGCTGCTTCTTGTTAGAGTTTTAATTTGGGTTGGAGCTAAACTCTGCAGGACACCGGCCCTCCAGGACCGAACCTGGAGACCCCTGGTTAAAGTCACCCCATTGACTTGCACTGGTTTTGTGTCAATACAATACAAGTGAACGGAGACCAATGATTTTTGGTTACTAACAGTCTTCAAAATATCTTCTTTTTTATTTTATTTTTCTACATTTTCATTTTGAGGTGAACTACTCCTTTAACCCTTGAATGGTGTTTGAGTCTGTACTAAAATGTCTACTAAAATTAAAAATGTATTTTTTTATATTTATATTTATCCAAGGTAAACGTGTTATTATTTTTCATCCCATATCTAGATATTTATGATAGCTCCTATTAAGTAAATGGCTTAACAGAGGTACATAGTAAATATTACCCATATATACTGTCTATGTGGTTTGTAATTTGGTTAAAGTAAACATCTGTGAATTTAACATATACTGTACATTTTATAATAATAATAATAATGCTGAAACACTGGCTCAGTCACAAAAACATTAACACCTTACAACAGTTGTCATAAACGAACATATTCTGTTCTAAAAAGTCATATTACTATTTATCATTACAATATTAAACTATGGAAGCAGTCTAGTGTACATTTTTATTATTCAACATGTTTTTTTTTTGTCAACATGATATTGAAGAACTGATATCGTCCCAGTATCCACTGAAGAACAAATCTGGAGGGATTATAAACTCTTCGCAGGGCAGCTGTTTGAAACAGGTGTAAGAGAGGCACAGGCAGAGCACAGGCAGTGATGAGCACTGCCACATGTTCAACATAAATCTGTCTAAAAGAAAAAATGAATGAGAACACAGAGATACAGATGACACGTGCATATCTAGAGAGGGCAACAGGTGAAAAGTATGTATGACAGGTAAACGTTACACTCAGACCATGTGGCTGGGAGACATTTTCATCAGAATGAAGGAAGAAAACATACTTTTGTAACCACTGTGGCTCTTATGGCAAAATGGTAAATGGGTGCAAAATCACCAGCAACGCTGAAGTGTCAACCAGATGGTGCTGAAATATTTACAGTATATCACAATGTCGATAATTATAAACATCATCCTTAGTGACAATACACTCTATAATGTGACACCCCTATTGTTACATCGTAATAAAGCATTATAATGTAACAGTATTCTCACTTATTTTTATATAATGAAATGTCCTTAAATTTTCATTAAAGAAAAATATTTTTATGGAGATAATGCAGACAGTAATTTCCCATTTTTATTAAAATACTGAAATTCCATAAAATGGCATACGTCAAAGGTGTGCTGAAATGGGCATTTTTATTATTTTATACTGTTGTCTGAGGTCTACTTATGATGTTCGCGTGGTTTTTACATTCTAAAACATCAAAATCAATAAGTAATAGGCTATTTTCTACCCTGGTTTTGAGGCCGGCTGGAGAAACGCTCAGTTTTAATGGGCGTGCCCCATCGACGACTTGGAAGTAAACGCCCACTGCTATGATTGGACAGCAGTTTGCGTAGTAAACTTAGTTGGAGCCTTCTGTGAATTTGGTTAGACACGTAACGTTAGGTTACACATTATCATTTATCAGGACATATCAAGCGATCTCTAACAAAGCAATAGTGACGCATAGTACAAATATGTTTTACATAAGATTGCTGCGCCATTCCTGTCGGATCCAATATTGACTGCACAGCACTGCTTTTTAATTTAAGTCTCTCCGCAAACCCAGCGCCTTGTTCACAAAGGAATCCATAGTGAAATGAAGCGAACAAATGCTCAATGTTTCACCCACGTGAGCAGGAACGTACTTAAACCACACATTCCTAATATCAGAATCCGAAGGAAGCGACTGTGTTCTTCCACAACCAGGCGCTGCACAATGTTGCATGTTTATTGCTTGGTCGCTCTAAATATAAATAACAGTGAAACAAGTCCTCACTTTTGCACATATGACACGGGGCTAGCCGCTCTCGAGAACCCTTCGCTTAAGTGACAGGGTTGCCAGATCTTCACAAAAAAATAAGCAAATAAGGACAAGACAAAAACAAACCTTAAAATGCTAATTGTTTATATATTTTATAAGACTAAAAATTCTTAAAATCTGCAACAGACCATTTATTAAGACCTAATTGCAGAGGCTTTTTGATCTAAGACCAAACAACAAGCATAAAAGCGCTTATTAATAACAAAGTGGCAATACAGCAAAAGAGCGCTGTGTTATGTAGCCTTCCGAGCATAAACACAACGCATATCTGCAGTTTAGTTTAAACTGACGGACAAACGAATCTTTAGCCGAAAAATATTTCGCTATGGTTACCAGTTTGTCAATCATCACAAATGCGGGAGTGTGTACTATGTGTGGCTAAAGTCATTCGCGAACCAGTGGGCGGGGCTAGAGAAGTGGAAGAGAAGCCCCTTTAACACCAAATGTACATTTTCCTGTTCTTTAACAGATTAAATACTGGAAAAAAACTGAAGTTTTCCTTTAAATAAAGGTCATTATCAGTTGTACAAACACCGTTGCTGGAGTTTTCTTTAATTATATTTCAACTTTTGCATTTCAACTTACAGTGTAAAATTAAGTGTTAAATTATTCTCACTTGTAGTCTGCTTTCAATTTGAGTTTACCTTTATTTACTTTAATCAAAGTTAGAACCCAGAACGAGCAATACGAGACTGGTCTCTACAGTTTCATTAACTTTTTTATTTGAAACCATTACAAAATTTATTTTAGTTGTGTTTTGGTTATTTTCCAATAGGATTAATCTGCCAGATAACATCCCCCCAATAGAATCTATCACCATATATATATATATATATATACCAGTAGACATAGTTTCCATTAAAGCCAGTACAGTTCCCATTATAACCATTAAATCCATTGCACAGAAAATGTGTATAAGCCTCTTTTTCAGATGTGAAATATATACATTTCAAATGACCTTTAAATTGTGCGCAGCTGAACACTTTCAGATCTCCGCCTTGTAAAGGATGTGGAATTAATGACATTGATATATAAAAGAGAACCTGTTAACATCCAAATCCTTTACTAGCGGCAAGAATGGCTGAAATATATTTCCAAAAACCTGCAGCACTCGGACAAGCGAAAATGCGTATCTCTGCCCAGATTCTGACGTGGCTGTTGAACACAAATAAAGATATTCAGAAGAATATTAGCAACTATATATAATATTAGAGATTTCTAGTCAAACAATGGTAGTCAAATGTGCCCCAGAACTGTTTGTTTTCCTAAATTCTTCAAAATATCTTCTTTTGTGTTTAACAGAACAAAAAAATACAATAACTTTTTCTATATGGTAGTTAATGGTGCCCCAGAAATTTCAGTTTCATCCAAATATCTTTCTTTGCGTTCAACAGAACAAAGAAATTGATACAGGTTTAGAACAACGAGATGATGAGTTATTCATGACAGAATTTTTATTTTTGGGTGGACTTTCACCTTTAATAAAGAGGGGTGTTTTGTGATGTATAATCAACACTGAAAACCCTAATAAGTTGACTGAACTAAATTGATTGAGTAAACTCGTTGCCTCAATTTAATTGAGTAATGGAGTCTCCCGAAACTTGCATATTTAAGTTTATTTAACTTGGCGGTTTTGTAGACTATACTTTAATCTTTCAGTTCACCAAACTTGGCGCTTATTTAATGTACTTAAATTATTTTGTTCACTTAACTTGGTATTAATTTCAAGTGTACTTAAATATTTGTTCACTTATTTGTTATCATAATGGTGTTATTATTTTTGAAGCTTTGTGCATACATAACTGAAATACAAAAACAATGAACAGCATATTTAATCTTTGAATTTTTATTGACGAAATGTCACAATGTTAATGAAAATACAGTAAAACACTATACTGTAATGGGAATGGGTCACCGCCACACTGTAAAGGTGGTAACAACCAAATTAACTGCAGTACATCAATTGTACAACTCTATGCACATTTACAGTATACTTCACTCAAGTATCACAATTATGTTAATGTAAACATAACTATTACATTTGACCGTTTAAGCTGTGCAAACATTGCAAACTAAAATAATTACATATATAAATACATATAATAATTACTTTATAATTACTTTATTACATTAGTCTTTCACCAAAATTACACAGTGTTACAGTACAAATATACTGTGGAAATATTAAGGTGAAATATTAATATAATAAGGTGGTATAACAACAGTAAAAATGTCCAACATTAACTGGTGGACTTACATCAATTGTACAACTCTGCACCAATTACACTTTTTACGCCTCACAATTGTTAATGTACTGAACATGTAGGCTAAACATAATAAAAACTACATTTCACCATTTAAGCTTTGTGCAAACATTGCACATTGTCACTGAACATTGTCTTCGAAGAATAGAAGAAGTCAAATGCAAGGAGTTGGGTGGCTGAAGATCAGTGTCCTCGAATAAGATCAGCTCTGGTACATCAAGGATTGTGTTGCGATGATCAGACACCTAGTAAAAAAACAGGTATAAATAGAGTATTGTGATCAGGAATCAAAGGTTTATCATCAATGCATGCTTATCAGAATGTACATTAAGTTTATTAAAATAGCTAATCACTAACCCTAAACCAACATTATATTAACATGTATACATTTGAATTGATGTAAATGTAGATGCTTCCTGCAAAGAATTTGGTATACAGTTTTGAAAGTATGCATTATAAATGACGTTTATTATATTGAAGACTTGAACAAAAAAGTTGCCACCTTTGTATGTTAAAGTAATGCTTCACCCAAAAATGAAAATGTACTCACACTCAGGCCTTTCAATATATAGATGAGTGTGTTAAAGACCTTCTGAAGTGACTCAATGGGGTTTGGTAAGAAAAATATATTTAAAAGTTTTTAAAGTAAAAAGTTTTGGGTGAACTATCCCTTTTAAGAACAGATGTACTTACTTAACATGACTTGAAGAAAGAAGAGTCATCATCTCCGAGCATGATAGGCGGTCGTCAAAGAACAAGGGTTCGGACATCGGTTGGTTGGGCTGACTTTAGAGGAAAAGATTAAATTCTATTAATGCCAGAAAAACTTAATATCAATCTATTTGAAGCATTTTTATGAGAATATATGATTTAATTAAGACTATCATACATAACACATTACTGATCCCAATCGTGTTTTTGTATGAATTTTTGCCAGATTAACTTTCAAACTACTAATGGAGTTGAACGTACAAAGACAGTCCTTGTGTAGGCATGGAAAAGGTACAGTTTTTGTATGACCACCATGTTTCAAACGATAATGTTTGAGAAGTTCCCCTCTTTTTGCAGAGTCAAAAATGCAATACTTACATTTCCACATGTCCTTGTCTCATGTTACCTGTAACAGAAAAAGTTGAAAATATTAAGTTTAACAAAGTCAGTGCAAAAACAATGAAAATTACATTATAATTAAGATGGTAATCTTACAATGTTATCTAAAAGAAAACTAAACATCCAAATAAAGGTGACAATCATACTGGAATGTACATCAGATATGGCTGTTAAATACGTAAATTACTTTGTAGCTAATTACCAGGGCCGGATTATCCAATGGGCATTATGGGCACAGGCCCAGGGGCCCATACGTGCTTGGGGCCCAAGAAAGGGGGAGAAAATGTTTTCGCTATATTCATTCTGCCGTGTGCCTCTCTGGCCGCACACACGCAAGTGCGCACACAAAACCGTGTTTCTAACGTACGCAAGTCTGTCTCTTGATTTAATAACTTTTACAAGCCCTTTAGCAGCTTTTGTTCAGAAGCACAATGCGATAAATCAAGCGACTTTCCGATAAACTTTAGCTTTCAGTGGGAAAATGTCCCCCGCGAGCGCAAGGTCTCTCTTTCCCCGCGCAGGGATCGTCTCATTGAGCGGCAGGAAGAAGCAGCACATTCCACAGGTGACTCCTGAATAAAATGAGTACAAAACAGCATTTCCAACAACCTGTCACTGTTATTGACTGTTTGAATGTGTAAACATGAACCCATTTCGTCTGTAAATATGCACATGGTTACCATGACAGAGGCTGTGTGAAAGAATATAGCCAAAATCGCCGCTTTTTATAGAAACTGAAAAGATGTAAATGAGAACGGCTTTGTTGTGAATATAAGATATAGGTTAAGTTAGAATACCCTCACGGTTGTCTTTAAAATCTTAAAAAGGTAAGAGTTTTTTTACATGTATTTGGTGTGTCTTCGCCAATAATTAATTTTATATTGATGTTGATCAGGTCTATCTGCCTTAATTTACTGATTTTTAGCCTAAGTTATTAGAAAATCTAGAGTGCTTTTACATACATTGCAAAATGTTTACTTACACAGACTCGTAACAGTATAACTAATATTCGTTAATGCCGTTTACCATTACACGCTAAACAGAAAAATGAATATGTTTATGTATGTGGGGGGGGTCTACAAGACACTTGTGCCCAGGGGCCCCTGAATTCTTAATCCGGGCCTGCTAATTACTGGTGATCAGTGTGAAGATGGTCTGTAATTTCACATATACTGTATATGCTTCACTACTAAACATCACTACCCTTATTCATCTCAGCTATAGTTGCAATGTTCTTATAACACACAATTAACCTATAATTCACACTTTACAAATGCACTGTACAAGTCAAAATATGTAAAAAGTCGACTTCTCAATCATACCTTGAGAACATTATATTTAAAATATTGTTATTTAACGGCGACAATGACAAAGTTTGCCCTGGAAAGGCTAACCCACGTGGTCTAAAGTTAAGCAGTAACGATAGCTACAATGTGCTTTCTCTCATCACAAAATCATTAAGAAAATATCGTTAAAAACAGGCGAGGTTGGCAAAGTTTGAGCGGGAAAAAACAACTTTAACTGATCTCAGAAGTGGCTGTCATGTTCTTTACAACAGAAATACACGATTACTCTATGATTAAGTGTTTGAACTTATATGTTTCAGTATTACAAATCAATAAAGAACCATTTTATATCTCAGTTATCATAGCATTACCATCACAAATCCATGCCGTTAATTGATGGCTACGCTAGCAAGTTTGACCGGGCTGCGTTGTATTTTATTATAGAAACGTACCACAAGGATTTAAATAAACATATTTCACTCTTAAAAATCACACAACATAACTTTATTTATATATAAATAAATGTACTTACCGAACATAGCACATATTCCGTCTTGAACTGTGTGGTGTCAGCAACAGCACAGACGAGGCCAAAAGGACTAACTTTGTAATCCACCAATCGGTGCATTAGTTTTCTTGTTGCTAGGCAGAACAGAACTCCTTGCATGGAGTGAACCATTTTAAGTAAAAATTACCAATTTTAATCATGATTTCGAGCTCACAAGACTTTAAATTGTAAGTTTAAGCATTTTGAAGGTACATAAAGTTAAATCAACTCATATTTTTAAATGTCAGGACCAAAATGGACAATTTTAATTAATGTTTAGTCAACATCACTTGATTGTTTAAGTACATACAACATTAGGGTTTACAGTGATCACTTAGAAATGTTATATTGTACTATATATTTTTTTGATACTTGTTTGTAAAAGACATAAATTAATAGATTTTTAGTACACTGTGATCAATTATGGCATGCTTTGCATTTTTGATCACTACAGAAACGTCTTGATTCTTCTGGTTGTGGATGACATATGTGAAGAATATAAAGTGATTTAACCATAGCATATTTTTTAATCTCTTTTATTGCAAACAATATCATACAAAAGATATGCAGACCTTTCAAGATTTATTTAAACAAAACAAATGCTGGTGTTTCAAGAGAAATCTTTACAACACGTGACCAAAACCACAAAACTAGTCATAAGTAGCACGGGTATATTTGTAGCAATAGGCAACAATACATTGTATTGGTCAGAATTATAGATTTTTCTTTTATGCCAAAAAGCATTAATATATTAAGTAAAGATCATGTTCCATTAAGATATTTTGTAAATTTCCTACCGTAAATATATCAAAACTTAATTTTTGTAAGTGAGTGCATCAAAATCACAAACTACAAACTTCACTTCGCTGCTGCCCGCTTTTTGTGAATTACCCACTCAAGTTTGGTATCTATGTAAAGCTTAGAATTTCTGTTTTTGGCTTCATCTACACTTCACAATGTCATTACAGTAGAGAGCATTAAAACAAACTTGTTTCTTCTTAGCAACAGCCTGCTACAACACCTCTGATGAACAACTTTAAAGGCCATTTTCTCAATATTTAGATTTTTTTGACCCCTCATATTCCAGATTTTCAAATAGTTGTATCTCGCCCAAATATTTTCCTATCTTAACAAACGAATGGAATCCATCAATGGAAAGCTTATTCATTCAGTTGATGAATAAATCTCAATTTAAAAAAAATGACCCTTATGACTGGTTTTGTGGTCCAGGGTTACATATAGCCAACAGACTGCAGAAGTCCACATGCTTCAGGATAAAAGGAAAAAAAATGGGATTTCCCAGTTAATTGCGTTCAAAGATTTGATCAAGTATCATCACAATTATATGTCATCTGTACTCATCTGGATGATCAATTTTAGATACTTTAAAATGAAAACATTTACAAATGATAAATAAATGGAATGGTTAAAACTTGCACTACAACAACTAAATAATAATCTCTGCAATCATTTTGCTTTTTTTATCACAAATTAGTCATACAGGCTAAAGTAAATGATAAAATGCAAAGAGTATTACTTTGACGTGAAATGAATACTAATGAATAAATTAAAGAGGTTAGAACTCGATGGCAGAATGGAAATCTATGGAGAAGCCTCGGGTCAAAGGGCACTTCCTGTTTCTTCTCCAGCAGTAAGACAAAGAGGTGAGCTCTATAGGCACAGAAGGATTTAAAGCCAGCAGATATGGCAACTCCGACAAGACTCCCACTTAGGCACAGACTACAGAAGCATTACAACTCTGACTATACATCTGCTTGTGCTTTCAAACAACAGTTTCACCAAACCCAACACTTGCTTTGCCCAATTGGTAAATGGCACTTTAACATATATATATATATATATATATATATATACACAGAATTAGGAGGACATCGTTAGGCTTTCTTAAAAAAAACATCACTGGTTGCAGACAAATGCTTATTCTCCCTATATACCAGAGTACAAATTCCCCAAATAACACATACACAGTACATACTAAAACATTTATATTGAATATGTCCTCACAGAGGCTTTCTTTTTAGCGTCATTATATCTTCAAAATATAATCACCACTCCAAGTGATTTTAAAGGCACTGTTGGGAGCCATTCTGTTAGTTCAGTACGTTTAAAGAACGTCCCAGAGTTCTCCTGGTCTTACGGCCTGGACAGCTGCGTGTAGACTGGCTGTTGCTCCCAGTGCTGCGGACTGTGTGCCTGTGGTGCGGAGGGGACACCTGTTGTGTCGGCAATTGGGGTGTACATGGGCCTCTGACTGGGACTCATGTAGCTGAATGTAGGGTAGCTCTGACCCCCGGAATGGCTGTAGTAGGAGCTGGCGGCATTCTGGTGCCCTGCATAATCATACTGCGTGCGGGTAATGGAGGGGTACGAGGTGCTGTAGTGCTGCAGGTTGAACGAGCCGTAGGCGATATGCTGCGGGGAGCCCTGCTGCTCGCTGTAGTGGCTGGGACTCAACTGCTCGGTCTTGATCTGGGTTCTCTGCTGACTTTGGCCCAGCTCACTCAACGAGTGCTGCTGTTGTTTGGAGATCCAGCCATGCACTGTGGCTCCCATGGCTTGACTGCTGAGGCCGTAGCCACTGGAGTACGTCTGAGTGGCCGCAATGCCTGGGTGTCCGCGAGGGGGCAGATACTGGTCAAACTCATTGATGTCAATAGGCTCCATGTTAGAGATCACATCGCTGCTCAGCTCGCCGATATCCACTGCTCCAAAGTCGATGCCCTCTTGAAGGGGACGGCCCTCAAGCTTAAAGTCTACCTTGCTGGATGGCAGGTCAGTTTTGGGAGTTGTGGGTGGTGTGGGGGGGCCTTGCGCCTGGCCCACTCCTAAGAACAAAGAGAAGAATAAAAATTAAAAACTACAGTAGACACTTAAAAGCGTAGATTTCCCTTTAGGAGCTGTTCGATTTGCAGTCAAATCTGTATCCGTCCCTAATGCACTTAGCTAAACGCTTAACAAACTATTCATCTGGTGGTGCTCGTGTACCAGAGTTGTCTGCTGGCGAATGCACTTCATCCAGGCTGGATGCAGGAGAATCGGCCTGCTGCAGGGCTTTAAAAATGGCGTTGGGAGAAATGTGGGTCTGCTCGCTATCCTCGGGTTCCGTTTGGCCATTCTTCAATGATTTTCTTCGTCTCGGCTGGTACTTGTAGTCAGGGTGGTCTTTCTTATGCTGGACCCTCAGGCGCTCCGCCTCCTCTACGAACGGACGTTTCTCTCCCTCATTCAGCAATCTACAAACGTCAACAACGAGATATAAGCAAGACTCATTTAGTTGCTCATTCACATTCCACACACTTACATTAATGTCAGGAACTGAACTAGCATTTACAACAACTTCAGTTGGATCAACAATTTAAAACAAAAACAACCCAACAATGGAGAAAACTTTGTTATTTCTTATTACGTTTGTCTTTATTTCAACTTTTGGAGTGTAACATTTCTTATCAATACAAAGATCCTTTGGCTTCATTACTTTAGCGTTCACATTTCCATCGCACTATTCCTTCCAAAAAAATTGCACAAATAAAACATCGTTTGTTTTGTCATTTCTAACGCCGATGTTACCTCCAGAGTTTGCCGAGGGTTTTGCTGAGTTCGGCATTGTGAAGATGCGGATACTGATCCGCCAGTTTTCTGCGCGCAGCTTGAGCCCAAACCATAAACGCGTTCATGGGTCTCTTGACGTGCGGTTTGCACTTGCTGGAGCCGTTCACTCGCACTGGCATGGGCACCAAGGTCCAATCGTACCCCTTCAGAACCTGCGACACCGCGTCTTTTATGCACACGGGGAACTTGTCACCTTCGTCCTTCTGAAACTCTCTCAGGTTCTGCTCGGGTTGGGTGTTCTCGGTGTCGGATCCTGATCCAGATGGACACGGAGACGGAGCCGAATCCTCGGACGTGCTCGGGCTCGGCGCGTCGGAAAGACTCTTGTCCTGCTCGTCGCTCATTTTTAGGTACGAGTCGAATAGATTCATGCAGAAAAATGAGATGCAACTCTCTAGTGTGGAGGTAAAATCCTTTAGCTCTTGCTGTTCAGGTGTCTGTTTCATGCGCTCCTGCGCAAAAGCTCTCCAAGTGTCCAAAGTCCTTAAGAATTTATCGGATCGGCTACTCACGCGTAAATAAACCGGTACTGACTGTGACGAGCTCAGTTCCCGTATGAGGGTTAGGAGTCTCTGATCTCTCTCCCCCGATCAAATCATTTATATGCGAATGGTGAAGGCGGAGAGCGTTTGAGCGCCTGACACACCCCCGTGGCGGTCCCGGGCGCAAACTGCACTAACACGGAGACCAAAAAATAAAACACAGTAGGCTACACCAAATAAATGAACAAACTACAGCCATACTGCACACCTAGCATTGAATAAATGCGGCAATCTTGGGGAGATATTTTCTAGCCGTTTTACTGTAACATGTAGCTATTATTGTATTTGGATTCATATTGTATGTATGCATGCATGCATTGTGCATATAATGTAGAATCGTGAGTCATGTGAACTTGTAACATTTTCATTTTGTGATAATAAAACCTGTAGGCCTATCTTCTCCTCGTTGGCTCCTTTCATTATGCGTATCGTAGCCTAACTCATATAGGGTGATTAAAAATGCTCCCCCCCTCCCTCTCTCTCGTTCTTTCTCTCCTCTGCAATTTTGTTGATGAACTGTGCATACACAGTTGAGTCCGTTTACTGTGTCTCTGTCACTCGTTGTAAAAAGAGTCATAAATCAACAGGATCATGTTTTATTTTAAATCTAAGGTAATCACGTGACTAGCTTTCCTCACTTATGTAGTGAAATGTGTTTTGACACAGGGGGTGAATGTTATATGTTACCGATAGAGGGCGACAAGGCTACAGAGACTCATGTTGCATTGAATCCAAACAGATTAGCGAGCTCTCATTCGTTCGTTCGTTCGTTCCTTCACGTGCTATAAACACACACACACACACGCTTTATTTAGAGTAGTAACACCAAACACACGTATCAATGATAAAATATTCCTCTCGATTGATATTATTGATATAATAGCTATTGTTTTTGCAGATGCACATTAGATGCAAAATCAAAATAAACTTTTAAATAAAGTTTAAGGATCCCAAATAATATTATGTTTGTGCATTATTATATAATATTTGAAGGCTCAAACGTGTTAGTTAATTTTATATGGCTTTTAATGTTGCATTTGCATTTAAATTTAGTCATTTTGCAGAGGCTTTTAAGCAAAGTGACTTACAAATGAGGCAAACAATGGAAGCAATCAGTTGCATTGAAAGGGCAGCAGTGCAGCAGTGCTAACTGAACTCAGAAACTTGTCTCATGTTTGAACATTCTTTAAACAGAAATATTTCATAGTTTCATTTAGTTATATAGATAACTTTTAAAATGATTGATATTAAATGCATAAATTGAAATTGAAATGCTTTGAAATGCTCTCATTAAAAACTGAATGGAAAAACAGCAGCAGCAGAAGCAGTCAAATAATGTTCATAAATCTCTGTAGCAGTACAGAAGTGTTCGTTTTTACTCTGCCTCCCTGTGTTTATTTAAGTAATGTGGTGGAAATGTAATTTTCAGGGGAACGTGGCAACACATGTGATCTATGTGAGCTACTTGAAATGTTATGTTTAATAGATAACAGATGTGTGTCTACCCTCTATCACAGATATTTAATGAAGACATGGTGGGCTGTTTTATAATAACATTTATCAGCATTAACATGTCTTAGAATAACTTTTTAACATTTTCATTAACATATCGTTTGGACCAGTTTTTCGCAATCAATTTTGTGTTTACACTGTAGCAAAAATCTGTAATGTCACAGTAAACAGAGTGCTCCTTTCATTATTACATGAAATGCACAGGCCCAATAATGTGAAAAATGATCTACATAAATATTGAACCCAAAAGAAATGTAACAAATATATAATATAAATAATAACGTTTTCTGAATTTGAAATGTTTTATGGTAGCAGCCGAGAATTAATTGCGATCGTCACAGATATGTTCATTTATTTACTGTCGCTGTAGTGCATTGTTGATTATGATTATGGTTACTTGGTCTTGACTTTTGGCAATATGCATTTCTTTTTGCCTTTTGCCTGCAACCCTCTCGCAACCCACCAGCTGACAGCTGCTGTTTTACACTCACTGTCATTGTACATTCTGTATCAAATAAGCACTTTCAGAACTTTCTGTTCAGTTTGACATACACCAGGAGCAGCAGTGTAGGTGGGTTGTGTGCCATCAGCCTGTGGTCTGTCAGGTACAGTCATTTCCTCCTTATTCTGCTGTGAGTGTGCCATACCATTCTGTATTAAGCTGCTTGGGAAACTTCTCAGCTTTATTTCAAACCCCCGTGTTAAAAGCCAGTAGACAAACAGTGAAAGTCAACCGCTAAATCATGTCCCCCACTCTTATGCTCAGATTCTGCAGCTGACAGCTGAATGGCTTGTGTGTGTGTGCGAGAGAGAGAGAGAGAGAGAGAGAGAGAGAGAGAGAGAGAGAGGGAGAGAGAAGAGAGAGAGGAAGAGAGAGACGAAGAGGAAAGCAGGGGAGGAGAGAGAGAGAGAGAGAGAGAGAGAGAGAGAGAGAGAGAGAGAGAGGGGGGGATGGTGTTCATTCTTGTGCATTTATTGTTCGTCCAAGTATTTATAATGGACATGCTCAGATGTTGTATGCCTGCAATGTTTGTGTACAGCTCTAAGTGGTGTTATCAAACAACAGCACTGTAAAATAGGTACACATGCTTGATATGTCAAATAGACGTTTAAGTTGCAATTGAAAAAGCAAAAAGGACGACAAGAGACACATTGCAGTGCTATAGGATCACCACGCACATAGATTGCTGTTCTGTGACATGCTTTCAGCCAGTCAACATACACTTGTGTTGCTTGTAGTTCCTATTGTGCTCGGTTAGACCCTGCTCTGACACAGGAGCTAATTTAGTCTTTCCAAAGTACATTCCTGAACTCCTGAAATCATTCCAGTTCATGTGGTGCAAACATGACAAGAAGTGAGTAATGCTGTGAGTTCGGGTAACTACCAAAACCTTCCTCCGGTGCAAAAGCCCTTTATGACACAATGGTCTCTATATGCCTCAGGCCCATCAATGTGAGTCTTTGAGGTTTTTAAGAAAAGTATAGCACACATCTTTTCAACATGATGAGTTCATAACGTTTTGTGGGATGAGTTAAGTTTGAATCGATTCAAATCACGAAGCAGCAAGAGCAATGATAATGTCTGCCTTAGCGATGTAAAATTGTGGGACATATAACTATTTAGATTTGTTTGAAAATTAGTGGAATTCCATGACAAAAAAAAGGAGAAAACATGAAGGGAGGAGCGGAAATTTGAGGGAGACTGTGGTCTAGACTTGTGAGAAATGATTTCTCACCTGTATGCTACTTTCCCTCAGAAGTGTGAGCTTCTGCGAGTTTAGATACACCTGGACTATCAATCCAGCAATGCCAAACGCACAAGAACTGTGCCAATTTCATGGCCTCACCTCTTTCCCCCATCCAACTGTCAGGAAACCCTGCCCAGAATGTCGGCACACTGTCAGAAAGCCATCCCATCCTGACGCTTTCCTCCAGGTGTTTGCACGGCCAGATCAGAGCTCAGCGACACGGGCGAATGTTGACATATAGAATTTTGCAGAAGCTAACATTTAAACAAGACTTATCAGGGGCCTGGCTCCTTCAGAAGGCACATCTCAAATTATCCCACAATGTTTTTTCACACTGTCTTGCTAGCCCAACCAGCACCATATTTGCCAAAAATCCACATCCTTTGACATATGTAATACTTTTCTTCTACGGAAAATCTCATTGGCTAACAGCTACAAACATACAGTAAGTAGTGAAGGGATTTGAAAAATAAATGTGGCTAGAAAATGGGAGTGATGTTTGCCCCTGTTTGGATGTTGCTTGTCGCTTTCCATTAGGTTGACGAGGTGACTAAAGCAAGTAGATTTAGTGCATTGCTGTGCAGTGGCTGTCAGTTCATAGTGAGAAACTGGATAGCTAGCAACTTTGCCCCATACATAAAAATTATATATGGAAATATATGTACATATAAAATATAAATGTTCGTGTCTGGTTTTCACAGATGTCAGTAACCTGTACATATATGGGCCATTCTACAGAATTTGTGCAAACTGCTGTCCCTCATAAAAAAATCACATTTATAAAGCATTAAAGTATTTAAATCTTAGTTGTTTACTAAGATCCTTCTATCATCTTTCTAAAACCACAATAATAGTTATAATATCAGTAAGCTTAATATATATAAAATCATAATTTATTGTGTACTTTCAATTGGAGATGAATTTGGGTCTCGAACCCAAACCCCTAAATTTAAACTTTTTTGGGCGTTATAGCATAAAATTTTGTTTTAAAGCGGCCCTAACACACGCAGTTTCTGCCAATCTCATATTAATCTTGAGTACCTATAGAGTACTATTGCATACTTCGTATCTTCGAAGAGTATTTAGTTTGATCGCATTTGTAAAAGATAGATACAGCTGTATGATTTTTTCCAAAAGCATACGGTGCGTGCGGGGGGAGGGGTAAGCTGAACTAAAGCACGTGCGCACCCATTGCCAACAAAACACAGACATCAGCACAGGTTCAACACAGGTTCATGTCCCGCATCTTTTAGCGCTGGGACGGCTCCATATATCAGTTTCAAACCATCTCCAAATCCAGCGTTATATCCACAATTTATATAACATTCATCACCCAAATGCAGTGAACAAACAAACACCTGAACTTCGCGAACGTATGCTCTCTCCTGCACACAAGTGAAAGTAACGTCTGCGCATGCTCCTTCTCCTGCACACAAGTGAAAGTGATGTCTGCGCATGCTCCTTCTCCTGCTCTCCGTGCTGCCGCGTGGGCGTGCCGCGTGCGTTTCCGGGAGAATTGTCCAATAAGAGACTAAGAAAAATTGTTACGAAACAGTTTTATATGTTCGAAAAAACTTTCCGAAACCTGTACGATCGCTGGGGGAGTGTATCAAGCACAGAAATACTACGTAATACGCCCAACTCGTTTTTTGACAAGTTGACCATGTTAATCATGAAAAGACAGCACGTTTAACATTGTAAAGTAGTCAGAATGCATGACACATCGTTGCACCCCTTTAATGTGTGCACATCTGTTCAGAACTGTGCTTGCAAACCATGTGCTAATTAGCATATTTGAGCTAGGCTCAAGGTATTAAAAAATTGTCACTAACAAAACAGTCACGACCGAAACGTATCATTGTTTTGGTAGTGACAAAAATTGTTTCGGTAGTAAGAAAAATGGACGCTTAATCCTTTATTTGTGGAAATAAACAAAACTCTGTACAGTTATGCAAATCATTAGTATTTTAGCATGTTTTAGTAGTGATAAAGTTTGTGAGCTGTAGGTTTTCTATTAGATATATACTGTCAGATGTTTGTCTGCTCTATGTGCTGGCTACGTACAGTATATGTGCAATATAGTTAGTTATTTGTATTAACATAAAATGTTGAAAGTCTGATTCAGCTGTGAAAATTAAATATTGTGATCACTACCAAAACATTACCAACACTGCTGAAAATGTGTGTGTCATAACCGAAACATGGGATGTTGTGTCAAAAGTAACATATTAAATGATCAACTAAGATGTTATGATAGTTTTTGGTTTAATGCATATATAAACTAATGAATCCTTATCTTTGAATTATGTATGATCAATTTTATGCCTTTTACAAAGAAAGATTCGATTCAAAATACAACAAATCTAATAAATTACACTTGAAATATTGTTAAAATTGTAACTGTTATTGATTTACATGTGGGAACATTTTTTTTAATAGCAAAATATATATTTAAAAAGTAGATTTAAACAAAATCTTAGTATGTAAAATAATCCTTATTATTAAATTATATATTAATGGATTTTAGGACTGACAAAATTTTGGGAGAGGAAGAATTTCCAAAACTTTCTGAAATTACAGTATGAAAATTAACTGCACAATTAATAGAAATGTGTACCTTTGATATTACACAATTTGCATACATAGAACAGTTTTTTCAAGATGTTTCCAACTCTGATTTTGCACCAATTCTGTAGAATGGCCCGTATACAACATGTATTTCAAAATATTACAAAAATTGCCCTTTTTTCGCTTCACAAATATTTTCCCAGTCACAAGTCGCATGGGTATATTTGTAGCAATAGCCAACAATACATTGTACGGGACAAATGATAGATTTTTCTTCTATGCCCAATATCATATTAAGTAAACATCATGTTCCATGAAGATATTTTGTAAATTTCCTACCGTAAATGTATCAAAACTTTTTTTTGAGCAAAATCGTGAACAAAAATGGAAGAAAACACGCCTACAAACATCGCTCACTGCTGCCCCCGCTCTTTGGGAATCACTCGCTCAAGTTTGGTATCTATGTAAAGAGTAGAATATCTGCTCTCCACAACATCATTACAGCAGTAAGCCAATAGAGTGCATTAATTCCCCTTCATTAATAACATGCGTTGCTAAGGACTTCATTTTTTTTCCACCCTCAGATTCCAGATTTATTTGTTATATCTTGGCCAAATATTGTCCTATCCTTACAAACCATACATAAATGGAAAGCGTATTTATTCGGCTGTCAGATGATGTATAAATTAAAATTTCAAAAACATTGACCCTTATGACTGGTTTTGTTGTATAGGGTCACATATTTAAATTTAAGAGAACTGGTCTTAAACTGATTAAAAATTACAAATAAACGTTAACTAATTTTAAGTTAGATTTCAATAGAAACATGCCTCAGCCATGTAAAAGTTGCTGTGCATGTGCAACCAGATGTTTGTGTTAATTTTAGGATAAAGACCACCCCTACAAATTCTCATTTCTATAATACTGTACAAATATATGTCATTTGAAAAGTATTTTATTGTAATGTATATTGTATATATACTGTGAATAGCAAGGAATTGTGGGTAATGTGTACAGTAAACATAAGATAATTTTTGTATAATACTGTAAATAGCAACACTGTAAAAATGAGGTTCCCATTCAGTCGGTTCACTCGGTACAACACATGACTATGGGATATCGCGCTCTTACGCCATCTACTGAAGACACCTATATTCTCACCTGAAAAGGCAAATGACACATGGCGACGTGGGCGGGATTGCCTGCCCACAGCATATAAATGCAGTCCCATGTGTCATTCCCTTTGTTCTTCAGCTCTTCACCGTGCTGTCACGACACCATCACACCATACTGATTTCACAAGAGGTAACCCATGTGGTGATCCCGGTTGAAACTGTAATAAAAGAAAGGTTTTTTAGCTCAAGTTTAGCACTGCTTACAACAGCTAAGTAACCCTTTTTCGAAAGAAAATGTACAAAAAAGATGCACGCCCCGGCCCTATGGCATGTGGGTATTCACTATCTGAAAGGGATACTCACGAGCACTGCCCGGTGTGTCTGGGCATCGTCCATGCGAGTCTGGCTGTCTCTAACCCCTCTAACATTGCCAGCAGCTCCGCCATTCCACACTCGAGCGGCATCTAGCGTTTGTAGAGTGGGTGCTTAGCAGGGCAGCAGCGAGGCATGGTCCGCTACTGTCCGTGGAGACCAATCCAGAGTCAACCTTGGCCGTCCTTGCAGAGCTCGCGGGGACCTGGGGTGATTGTGCAAAGGCAGAAGAGGGAACGGGCATCCCTCTGATCATTCCTGAGTTTGTCTATAGAGATGATGTATCTGTCTCGTTAGCTACAGCCGAAGACTTCTACAATGACGTGCTACACGAAGGACAAAATCAGGGTTCTCCCTCGGTCTCAGAAGAGACTAATGTTGTTGAGACAGGGCAGGATCCCTTCATTAATCTTTTCCGGAGAGCAGCAGAAAAGTTTACTGGCCCGCTCTGCCACCGGTACAGAAGAACTCGCGCTTCGGGGGGGTTCTATCTGTCCCTGATGCAACTGGGCAGGGTTTACGGCGAATAAGCATGTACGGCCAGAGCTCTATGTGTTTACTACAGACATACTCCCACTCCCACAGCCTGGGAGAATTGAGCGAGGCCATGTCGGCGGGGATGCCGTGTGACTCACTCATAAGGGAAGTATGTTCCACAGCGGATTACATCCTTCGCAATGGATTACATCCTTCGCAATTCGCATCTCTGGCTGACCCTGGCGAACCTGCCTAAGCGGGATCGGAGTGCGTTCCTCAGCGCACCGATCTCCCCATTCGGGCTCTTCGGTGAAGGTTTGGGCGCATTCCAAGCGTGGTTCGAGGATTCCAAAAAAGCAAGCGGAGTCCCTGAGAGGCTCGATGCTGATGAAGTTTAACGGCCATCGACTGCCAACTCGGGCCTCAGGCCAGTCTACCAACCGCCACCAAAAAAAAGACAGGCTCCAGCAATAGCACCGAGACCCGATGCTTGGGGAACGCAGAGAACGCATACATAGCCCAGACAGCATGCAGGTCCTGGAAGATGGGGCCCACCCCCAGCGAAAAGCGGGATCTCCGCTGCAGCAAGGAAGGGGAAGTCGTGTCTCTGACCAGCAGGAGAGAGAGGATTATCGGTCTAGAGACAGCCGTGTTACTCTCTTGGCGCAGAAAAGACTCTGCAAAAGGAAGGTTCAGCTTTAAGTTTATTTGTCAAAGACAAGAAAATAAAGATTTTCCCTTTCAGTCGGTCTCTCGACACCTGCACTTCATGTTTGGGGCTCAAGCATGCAGAGGCAGGGTTTGTCGATACGACATGTTCCGTATGCAAGAACATGTCGATTAAGGTGTTTCAGACATGGCTGGCTACATTCTTTTTGAACGCGGCCGCAACCCCGTCTGCTTCCCGAGCAAGTTTTACTGGTGCTTTGGCGAGGTTGGTGAACACTTTGGGGTTCCCGGGGATGTCGCTCCGTCAGACGTTGTGTCAGCCGGCGACAACAAGCAGGTAAGTTGCAGAGCCCTCAACATCCCCGGGTCCTGCCCTGTGCAAGGTGACCGCTCTGCCAGCTACCAAACCACCCCCCATGGGACGTTTAAGCAGATCGTCCCTCTAGTTCCTCTGTCGCGGTACTTGTGTGCTTGGGAGCGCACCAGCCCATCCAGTCGATGGCCCGCCACAGATGTAGACCCCCGTGGAGGAAGGCTTCTGCTGCCCAAAAGACAATTAAGCGGCCCTGACGGGATAAGCCCAGAGAGAGTAACATCGGGCCCGACCCCTCCGGCCATTCTATCACTGGCGGGTTGGAACGGCCTGGCGCCCACTGTCTCACAGAAGAGTTTCCTCTCTCTCTGGGTTTTCTACTCTCCTCGCAGCACTCTCGACACAACGGTGTCTCTGGCGAGACCATACTGCGCTGCCTTCCGCAACCTCCACTGGACTTTGCATCGGCCAGCGACAACAAGCAGGTAAATCGCAGAGCCATCAACCTATCCTGTGTTCCGCCCTGCGCAAGGTGACCACTCTGCCAGCCACCGAACCACCCCCCACGGGACGGTGAAGCAGATCGTCCCTCTAGTTCCTCTGTTGCGGCACCAGCCCTTTCTGTTGAGACCGTCCTGCAGGCTAGAGCCCCCGCCACTGGCGTTTATACACCTTTAAGTAGCGCCTCTTCTCGTCCTGGTGTTCTTCCCATGAAGACCCACAGAAATGCCCGATTGGTTCAGTGTTGTCTTTCCTGAGAAAGACTCGAGAGCAACCTCTCCCCGTCCACTTTGAAAGTGTATGTAGCCGCTTTTGCTGCTCATTATGATCTCGTGGAGGGTAAGTCTCTGGAGCAACACGACCTGGTCACCAGGTTCCTCAGGGGTGGCTCCGTACCCTCTTGGGACCTTAATGTGGTCCTACAGGACCTTTGTATGGCCCCTTTCGAGCCCCTGAGAGATGCCAGTCTTCCTCATTTAATGATGAAGATGGCACTCTTAGTGGTGCTTGCCTCCATCAAGAGGGTAGGGGACCTCCAGGCATTCTCCCTGTCCCACGAGTGCCTAGAGTTGGGCCGGGCGATTATCACGCTATCCTGAGACCCCGGCTAGGCTACGTGCCCAAGGTTCCCACCACTCCCTTTCGGGACCAGGTGGTGAGCCTGCAGGCACTCCCCCCTGGGTAGGAAGACCCAACCTCTACCGTGTTGTGTCCAGTACGCGCTCGGCGCCTCTACTTGGACCGCACGGAGAGCTTTAGGAGCTCTAAGCAGCTCTTTGTCTGTTTTGGGAGACAGCACAAGGGTCTCCAAACAGAGATTGGTGCACTTTATCGTGGATGCCATTACTTTGTCCCAAGATCGCCCATGCCCACTTGCAGTGAGAGGCCACTCCACTCGGGGTATGCCCTCCTTGTGGGCACTGGCCCAGGGCGGCTCTCTGGCAGACATCTGTAGTGCTGTGGTTGGGCTACGCCCAGTATCTTCGTGAGGTTTTACAATTTCCGTGTGGAACCAGTGTCAGCCCGTGTCTTACATGCTACCAGCAGGTGAGACCGGAGACTGGGTAGGCGTACACCTGCGAAAGCGCCTTCTCCCCCCTTCGGTGAGTCAGTGCGCTATTGAGCCTCCCTACTTCACCCACAGGGCGAAGCATAGGCATTCCATCCATTAGGATGTGGTCTCTGTAGCACACTCTTTCACAAGAGAGAGAGTGCATCCCAGTGATCCCTTACGATACCGGGCAGCTATCTCACTAAAATAGAGAACAACGCCACTGCCCATGACGGCCGTCAGTACGAGCCTCTCAAAGTATGCTACTAGTTACCGATCCCACTGCAAGATTACATCTCGTGGTAGTGCTCACTTGGACATGCTAGGCCAGTCAGTGTCGCTCTGCTTGAGCTCGTGATACGGCTCAGCGGCGTGGCATGGCATATAGGATCCCAGTCTGTCTCTCAACACAACGTCGAGAGACCAACTGAAAGGGAACGTCTCGGTTACGACTGTAACCTTTGTTCCCTGATGGAGGGAACGAGATGTTGTGTCTTCCAGCCACAATGCTTCGCCGGGATCATCGCTGTCTGCCTAGAACGATGGCCCGCATGTGCCCCGGCACCGTGGGTGCTTCGCTCGATCCAGTAGGGTTATCGACTACAGTTTTTTTCATGCCCCCCCCTGCTTCGGCGGTGTAATCACAACATAGGTCCCAAAAAGAGATTCCCCTGTGCTGAGAGGGGAAATCCGTGCTCTGCTCGGGAAGGGAGCAATTCAAGTGAATCCACAGGGAAAAATGGAAGAAGAGTTTTACAGCCGTTACTTCCTCCTCCCGAAATAGAGCAGGGGATTACGGACCTGACTCTATTCTAGACCTGAAACCTGGGGCACAGCAAATTTCTGAGGTTCTCCTTCGAGGAGACCATGTACAAATTTCAAGTCCTACCATTCGGGCTGTCCCTAGCACCACACATTTTTACGAAATGCGTGGAGGCAGCACTGGCATCATTGCGGCATCAGGGCATGAGAGTGTTCGCCTATTTGGACGACCTGTTCCTGGCCTCAGACAACAGAGAGCAAGCAGTGTTGCAGACACAAGCACTTGTTTCCCATATGCGGGCTCTAGGGTTTCTAATATATCTTGAAAAGAGCTCCCTGGTCCCAAAGCAGCAGATCTCATATCTCGGTTTAGAGATGTTGCACCTTTTGGGCTCTTGGAAGATGAGGCATGCTGCTGCATTCTGAACTAGCTGGAGTGGTTTGATTGCCTTTGCAGGAAGACCAGCAAGGAGAGCATTGCAGTAGTCCAACCTTGAGATTACAAGGGCCTGGACAAGAGGAGTTGTGCCACATGCTCAGTGAGATATTGTCTTATCTTTCTAATGTTGAATAAAGCAATTCGGCATGACCGCATTGTCTTTGCAATTTAATCACTGAATGACAGCTGGTCATCAAATATGACTCTGAGGTTCCTGGCTGCTGTGGAAGGAGTGATTATGGTATTGCCAAGTTCGATGGTGAGATCGTGTTACACCGTGGGGTGTGCCAGAAATACCAGTAGTTCTGTCTTGGCAGGGTTCAGCTGGAGGTGACTCACTTTCATCCAAGCTGTCTTCTGCGAGCTGCTACAGTGGGATCTTCTGGGAGAAATGAGATGTAAATCTGGGTGACGTCAGCATAACAGTGATAGGAGAAGCCATGTGCCTGTATGATGGGACCTAAGGATGTTGTGTAGATGGAGAAAAGGAGTGGTCCAAGCACTGATCCCTGAGGGACCTCAGTGATCATGTGGTGAGCAGTGGACAACGAGCCCCTCCATGACACTCTGAAGGATCTGCTGGAGAGGTATGATTTGAACAAGAGGAGATGAGTTCCTGAGATTCCTAGTGATGACAGGGTTGCTTGCAGTATCTGGTGATTGACAGTGTCGAACACTGCAGATAGGTCTAGCAGAATCAAGGACCGAGGATTTAGATTACGCCTTGGCTAGTGCTTCTGTGACCGATAGCAGTGCAGTCTAAGTGGAGTGGTTTGTTTTGAAGCTGGACTGCTTGTCATCCAGTAGTTTATTCTGGGATAGAAAGGAAGACACCTGGTTGAAAACAGCCCTTTCAAGTGTTTTCACAATAAATGGGAGGAGAGAGACGGGTCTGTAACTGTCTGTGGTTCACTGTGGGTTTATCAAGTAGCGGCGTGACCGCGGGCCTGTTTGAATGTGGATGGAAAAGTGCCGGTGAGCAGGGAGGTGTTCATGTTGTGAGGGTAGTGTGTACAGAGGTCTGAGGTGCTGAAAATTGTTTTCTGATGGATGATGTTTTCTCAGTGAAAAATACAGCGAAGTCCTCCGCAGTCAAAGATGAAGTTGGCGGGGGAGGAGGGGGACAAAGAAGACAGTTAAATGTCTTGAAAAGCTGCAGAGTGTTAGGTGCATTACTCACCTTGGTGGTATAGAAAGATGTTTTAGCTGTGGTAACACTTGCAGAGAAAGAGGAGAGTAGTGACTGGTAGTCCCTTAGGTCAGCAGGATTCTTGGTCTTGCACCATTTCCTTTCTGCAGCCCTGAATGTATTCCATTGTTCACAGATGATGTCAGACAGCCAAGGGCAGGAGGGGATGGCACGAGCTGGTCTAGAGAACAGAGGAAAATGCATAAAGTGTTAGTGGCAGTGTCAGCATCTGTAGATTTTCTGAGACTCCTCGCGACCATCGGACAAAGCTAAGGGCTGCGGAGAGGAAGTGGTGCAAGTCTATAGACCCTGCTGATCTCTCCAAGTATCAACTTCTTCTTTAAGGGATAGTTCACCCAAAAATGAAAATTCTGACATCATTTACTCAAGCTCATGTAATGTCATACCTGTATAAATTACTTTGTTCTGATGAACACAGAGAAAGATATTTTGTAGAATGTTAGCAATTTTCAGTTCTGGGACATCATTTACTAGTAGGAAAATTTAAATTGTAGTCAAAGGTGCCCCAGAACTGTTTGCTTTCCTAAATTCAAGAGAATAAAAAATTCACATTTTTTCCTACTATGGTAGTGGATGATGTCCCAGAACTGAAAATTGCTAACATTCTTCCAAATATCTTTTTATTTTTTATACAGAAATTTAAACAGGTTTGGAACAACTTGAGTACATGATGACATAATTTTCCTTTTTGGGTGGAGTATCACTTCAACTCTACTGATATATCTGCAGCCAAAACCAAGTAATCAAAACAAAATCCAAACTGCTTCTAACCCGCATCAACTTTTCGCAACCTTCTCCTGTCATGGCTCTGCTTCATTTAGTCATGTCTTTCTTGGTCCTGTAGCAGAGCCATGGCAAAGCCTTTGGTTATGTGTGGAGAGAAACATATTATTGTCCTTTTGACAATAATATGCGTTCTCTCCAGTGTCTCGTCATTGGCCCCGCTCCTCTCGTTTCCTTGTTATCTTTCCCTTAGTGTTTGATTACCCACACCTGCCCCGTGTCGTTATCCCTCGTTTGTCTCCCTATAAATGCCCTCATGTTTCTTTGTTCTGTGCTCGTGTATTGTATGTGCTTGTTGGAGTGTATGCCTTGTCTTCCCGTGTCATTACCTGTATTACAGTTTTTTCATGCTCGTGCTCGTGTTCCCGCTGTCCAGTTCTTGTCTGTTCCAGTAAGTGGGTAGTGTAGTTCTTTTCTAGTGTCATGTCAGTTTATTTGATAGTTAGTCTATGTCCTTGTTATCCCTGTCTTTAATTTTATACCCCATCGTGGGTTTTTGTTTTGTGTTTTTTTGTTTATATAAAGTCGTTTGTTAACCCTTTCACTGCCGTTGCCTGCATTTGGGTTCTTCCACATTGTGATTTCGTGACAGAATACACGAGCCAACATTGAACCCAGCAGGCAGCATGGCCGACTCCCAGCGATCCTCCCTGACCCACCGCCTTTTTGGGATCCGCCAGGGGAGCCGGTCCGCCATGGATTATGTGGATGAGTTCCTGGACGCGGCAGCAGAGTGGGTGTTCGGTGAGGAGGAGCTCGGCTTCATTTTTAATCGTGCCCTCACCGAACCCCTCTCCCCTAGCGAGATGAGGATGCTGGGTCCCCCCAGCTTTGACAACCTGGTCTGGATTTTGGCTGACCGGGACAACCCTGAGTCCATTGCACCAGCCCGGGCATCCCACCCGCTAGCTACTGTGCCAGAGGGTCGCGTCCTGGCCATCGCCACATTGGGGAACTCAGCTCCTCCTCCGCCCATCAGCATCCGTGGCCGGCGCAGACGAAAGGGAGTCCTGGGACTCCCCGTCCGACTCCTCCGGTACAGAGCTAACCGGGCTCCCCATCACTTCTCAGCAACCGGCCACATGTCCTGTGGGCCGGTCCAGGAAGAAGAAGCCGAGGAGGGGGAGGTCCAGTCCGGTGCAGCCGGCGTCCAGTCTTGTGTCCAGTCCTGTGTCCAGTCCTGTGTCCAGTCATGTGTCCAGTCCTGTGTCCAGTCATGTGTCCAGTCCGGTGCTGCCGGGGTCCCAGCCGGCGTCCCAGCCGGCGATCCTGCCGGCGTCCCAGCCGGCCTTCCAGCCGGCGTCCAGCCCTGTCCAGCCGGCATCCAGCCCTGTCCAGCCGGCCTTCCAGCCGGCGTCAGGCCCTTTCCAGCCGGCCTTCCAGCCAGCACCCAGCCCTTTCCAGCCGATCTTCCAGCCGGTCCCTGGGAGTCTCCCAGGGTCAAAGACTGCTCCCCCCAGGACTTATCCTAAGTTCCCCAGGACTCCGCGCCCTCGAGCGCAGCTGGGGACTGGGACTATTCCCCCAAATCTTTTTGGACTGCCCCCTATGGGCTCTTGTTTGGCCCCACCCCCCCCCCCTTGTTTGTTATTTTTACTATCCCACCCAAGTCCTGTTATTATGTTGTCTTGTCTGCCCTTGATTTTATTTTCTTTGTTTTGCGTTGTCCTGTCTGTCACCCAGTCGGTCTTGTCTCGTCCGTCTACCCCTTGGTGAGCACCTGGAGGTGCTCATTAAAGGGGGGGCTTCTGTTATGGCTCTGCTTCATTTAGTCATGTCTTTCTTGGTCCTGTAGCAGAGCCATGGCAAAGCCTTTGGTTATGTGTGGAGAGAAACATATTATTGTCCTTTTGACAATAATATGCTTTCTCTCCAGTGTCTCTTCATTGGCCCCGCTCCTCTCGTTTCCTTGTTATCTTTCCCTTAGTGTTTGATTACCCACACCTGCCCCGTGTCGTTATCCCTCGTTTGTCTCCCTATAAATGCCCTCATGTTTCTTTGTCCTGTGCTCGTGTATTGTATGTGCTTGTTGGAGTGTATGCCTTGTCTTCCCGTGACATTACCTGTATTACAGTTTTTTCTTGCTCGTGCTCATGCTCGTGCTCGTGTTCCCGTTGTCCAGTTCTTGTCTGTTCCAGTAAGTGTGTAGTTTAGTTCTTTTCTAGTGTCATGTCAGTTTATTTGGTAGTTAGTCTATGTCCTTGTTATCCCTGTCTTTAATTTTATACCCCATCGTGGGTTTTTGTTTTGTGTTTTTTTGTTTATATAAAGTAATTTTTTAACCCCTTCACTGCCGTTGCCTGCATTTGGGTTCTTCCACATTGTGATTTCGTGACATCTCCTCTCTTCTCTGTCCCCCTCCACCTCCCACCATTACCTTGCTGACTGCTGATGACTTCTTCAAATATTAAGTGGAGACCATCAGCAGGCAATTCTATGCTCAATACATCCCTGATCTCTTACCCCTCGCTATCCTCGACTCCCTTCTTTCTCTCCCCCTTTGAAGACTGAAGTCTCCAAAATTCTCTCTTCGTCTCTACTGCCTCAACTCACATACAATATAAACACCTCCATGACCACTGGTACTGTCCCCACATCATTTAAACAAGCACTGGGAACACCTTTACTCAACTCAACTCAACTTTATTTATATAGCGCTTTTTACAATTTTCATTGTTACAAAGCAGCTATAAATGAGACATATTGACTATATGCAAAACAATTAAAGTTGTACCTGTAAAAACAAGAAAAAGGTGAAAACACAGAAGACAGACATACCCACATACAAAACACTCCACACACACAATATGCACACGTACTAACACACATAGACATAGACACACACACATGGATGCGCAGACACACGGACGCGCACGCACACAAACACGTACACAAACAAGTACGAACACACACAGACACGCACGCACGCACAGTGAGAGCACACATTTAAGATAAAGGAGAGAGAAGAACAGGTCAAATATAACAGACTATAAATTCCTATATGCAATATTAATTAAGTAGAGAAACCAACACTCGACTCCTCAGTGGTCAGCAACTACAGACCAATCTCACTCCTGACTTTCCTTTCCAAGGCCCTCAAAAGGGTAGTATTTAACTCTCTGCCTATCTCTCACAGCACGACCTTTTGGACAATCAACAATCTGGCTTCAAGAAAGGACATTCTACGGAGACCGCTTTCAACTCCTTGTCATCTGTCCTTGTTCTGCTTGATCTCTCTGCTGCATTTGACACGGTGAACCAACAGATCCTGCTGTCCACTCTCTCCAAACTGGGCATCTCTGGATCTGCACTCAACTGGTTTGACTCTTATCTCACAGGCTGTATCCTGGAGAGGCGAGACATCCAGATCTCACCAGCTGACAACTAAAGTTCCTCAGCGATCAGTTCTTGCTCCTCTCCTCTTTTCTATATGTATAATTTTTATGCAGATGATACGCAGCTTTATTTCTCTTTTCAGCCAGATGACCCCACATCTCTGCCCTTGTCTCTGCCTGCCTTCTGGACATCTCTTCTTGGATGAAAGAGTATTACCTACAACTCAACCTCTCCAAGACAGAACTCCTGGTTATACCAGCCCACCCATCAATTGAACTTCCAGCTCTGCCTGCCACACCCAGGCTTCCAGCACTGCTCCACGGCCCGGGTCCGCCTCTGCTTCACGCCCCACGCCCTTCACCAAGTTCTATTTCCCTTCCTCCCCTTGTTCGGCTTTTGCTCTGTGACCCTCCTGAACACTTGGGACTCTTTGGGGGCTGGGATATGTAAGGGTTATGTGTGTTTTTGTCATGTCTTTAATTTTGAAGTTGTTTTTGTAGTCATGGTTTAAAGGTCTCTGTAGTCTTTTGTGTATTCCTGCCCTGATTGTTTCCAGGTGTACCTTGTTACCTCTGATTGTTTTGTGTGTATATATACCCCTATGTTTGCCATAGTCCTTGTTGGTTATTGAATGTGTTTGAGTTGTTTTTTGTTCCTCTTATGCCTTTCCATGTCTGATCTTGTTTATGTTTATTGTTATTGGATGTTACTTTATTTAGATTAATAAATCACTTAAAAAGCTGCACTTAGATCCAGCCTCTCTGACTCATGCTTGGACTAACTCGCTACAGCAGCAGTAGCACCCTTTCAAAAAGGCCCTTGACAGAAGAATCCCAGCAGAAACTGATTGATGATATGTATGCCACTCTGCTTGGTGCTAGTTCTGAGGTTGCTGGATTTAGCCTTGAAGGAGAGCTTCTGCAGTACCTGATGGAACCAGTGATTCATAGAAGGATGGGGAAGCCACTTGAATAGTGGAAGCAAAATGAGAAAAGGTTTCCTATTCTCGCTCCTCTGTCAAGAAAGTTCCTTTGCCCCCCACCTTCTTCGGTGTCCAGTGAACGAGACTTCAGTGAAGTCAGAGCCATTTATGAAAAAAAACGAAGCAGACTTACAGGCCAGAATGCTGAAAAACTCTGTTTTCTTCACTACAACCTAGTTCTGCTCAACTGGGAGTATTAAACCATGCTAACATAGCATTGTTATTTTTAAGGTGGTTTATTTTTTTATTTTTTAAGTAGATATATATATATTTTGCTTTTATTATCTGACCTGTTTGTTTACCTCATTTAAGTTTTTATGAACAAAGACACATTTGTAACTGTGCACTTTATGTTTTTGCACTATTTCAGACCCCTCTATTTATTAGTATATAAATAAGAGTTGAGTTGTTTTGTTTTGTATGCAAGGAGGGAGTTATTTTACTTTTTTTTATTGGTTAAAATTATTTTTGAACAAAGACACTTCAGTAACAGTGCACTTTATGTTTTGCACTATTTTAGACCACTCTATGTCATGATCCCGCCTTCCTAGCAGTTATTTCTCTTGTTCTGGCCGACGGGATCATGACAGCCCAATTTCGTGTGTTTTGTTTTGAAAGCCATGTGCTCTCCCGTCCTCCGCCTTAGCCCCACCCCCTCGTTTCCTTATTCATCATCCCATCATTAGTTTACACCTTTCACCTGTTGCCCTCGTTACCTCCTTAGTTTCTTCCCTATTTAAAGCCCGTGTGTTTTCTGTCTTGTGCTGGACTGTTTTGTTATTCCCCCGCCCGTCTTGTCTGCCCTATAAATTCTTTAGTTAAAAGATTAGTTTTGTATTTATCCTGTTATGTTCTGATCTTGTTTTCCCCCTCGAGGGATTTTTCTGTTCAGTCTTATTTTCATTCTGTTTTACTAAATGAGTTTTGTTAAAGAGCTGTCTGCATCTGGGTTCTGCTTCATGCACTTCATGACAGAACTGTACAGCCATTAAAGAACCCAGAAGACAGCTCGCAGGGCACCTCTCCAGTGTGGATCTCCTCAGGGACCCCTTCAGGGTTGATCTCCTCGGGGTCCCTCTCAAGGGTCAAGGCCGTCGGGGTCCCTCTCCAGGGTAGATGTACTCTCCAAGGGTCGATGCTGCCGGGTTCCCCTCAAGGGTCGACGCTGCGGGGTTCCCCTTAGGGGTCGATGCTGTCGGAATCCCCTCCAGGGTTGATGCCACTGGGATTCACACCAGAGTCTGCCCCTGTCTGTGGCACTCCCTACGTCTGTTCCTGTCTCTGGGCCACCAGTGTGTTCCTGTCAGTGGGCCCCCTAGGGGATGTTCCTGGACATGGGCCTCTGGTGTCTGTTACTGTCTGTGGCCCTTCCGAGTGTGTTCCTGTCTCTGGGCCCTAAGTGTGTTTCTGTTTTGGACTTGTAGTTATTATTTGCAGTCTTTTGATTTTGATTTGTTCTTGTTGTGTTCCCCTTGGGGCCACCATGTGACCTCTCTTGGGGGAGGGGTACTGTCATGATCCCGCCTTCCTAGCAGTTATTTCTCTTGTTCTGGCTGAAGGAATCATGACAGCCCCATTTCTTGTGTTTTGTTTTGGACGCCATGTGCTCTTCTGTCCTCCGCCTTAGCCCCGCCCCCTCATTTCCTTATTCATCATCCCATAATTAGCAGTCGTGGCCTAATGGTTAAAGAGTCGGACTCGTGACCAGAAGGTTGCCGGTTCGATTCCCAGGGCCGGTGGGTAACGACTGAGGTGCCCTTGAGCAAGGCACCTTACCCCTACTTGCTCCCTGGGCGCTGCAGTGATAGCCCACTGCTACTTGTGTTCACGACTTGCTGTGCGTGTGTTCACTACTCTCTGGATGGGTTAAATGCAGAGGTCACATTTCGGTTATGGGTCACCATACCTGACAAATAGGTCACTTTTTAATAGAGTTAGTACAAACCCACATACTTTCAGTTAACTAAAGACATATGTGTCCCAAACTTAACTCAAAGCAACAATATAACTTAACTTTTAGTCCGGCCAATAATTCAATTCAATTTTATTTGTATAGCGCTTTTCACAATGTGCATTGTTCCAAAGCAGCTTTACAGGAGCATATAAGAAAAACACAGAAAGGTAAAACACATCACAGTGCATGGTGTTTATAGACCAAGCAAGATCATTCTAATAAATAATATCTAATAAATAAATGCAGTCTCCCGGTGAGCAAGCCAACACTGCACTGCTGTGGCGAGGAACCCAAACTCCAATGATGAATAAATGGAGAAACAAAACCTCGGGAGAAACCAGGCTCAGCCGGGAGGGCCAGATCTCCTCTGACGTGTCATAGCTGCACTCAGTGACCCCGACCAAAAGCCACCGAGCAAACGTCCACGAAAAACAGGGAGAGCCCACCAGCCGCGACCCAAGAAGCCCCACCCGCCGAAACCATACAGGTCCAACCTGGTCCCATTCCGCAATCGACAACAGAGGAACAACCAGGGAAAAATAGTAATGGCATAATTAACTTTATTCCTCTGTTGTCCGACATCGACCACAAAACAAGACCAGACCAGACCCACACAGTCCCAACAAATGAAACGCCCCAAACCACAACCAACAAGCCCCCCCACTCCCCACAAACACCCACCCAGCAACCTCCAATCAAAGTCACTGAGTGCAGCTATAACTTCAAACTGCTGTCATGTGATGTAAGTTTAGCATTAAATACCAAGTATTGTAAATTTAGCATTAATGTGACAAGTAGTCCGTCTTTGCTCTTGGTTGGGGATGGAAATAAATATTTTTTTACATTGTACCAAGCAAACCGGCTCATTTATTATCATATTTTTAATAGTAAGTACAGTCAAAGTTTTTGTAATTAAGATAATGAGGGAACCAATGATGCCATGCCACTGCCCTCCATGTTGCACTCACTCATCTGGACAAAAAAGACTGGTACGTCAGAATGATGTTCATAGACTTAATAAACTCCCTCCCGACCCTGCCAATTGACAATAAAGCAGACTTTGACTGACTTAAATTATAACATTGTGTTCTTGCACATTGGTCTAAAACAAATCAGTTCTGTTGTTGCTACAAACAATACGAAAACAAAAGTGTTGTCCAAATTGTTCTATCAGCCTGGTAGAGTATAATTTGTGAGCAATAGCAGGAACTATTTGAAAAAGTCTGTAAAGACTTTCTCCTTCAGAGAAGTAACTGTCTGGCGTTTTAGTGTGAAGACTTTACTGGTGACTCATGCAGATGTCTAGTGTAGAGTTTTGTTTTGTTTTGTATTGTTCACTTCCTACATTAATACGTCTCTGATGCGTCATATAAATACATAACATGATGTGTTAAGTAGAATAAGAAACCCTAATATGCTGTCTGTATTCAGTGGATTGAGGAGTCTTCAAACATATACAGTGGCAAGAAAAAGTATGTGAACCTTTTGGAATTTCATTGTTTTCTGAATAAATTTGTGATAAAATGTGATCTGATCTTCATCTAAGTCAAGGGTATTGACAAACATAATGTGTCTAAAAATAATAACACAAAAAAAATTCTGATCTTTCATGTCTTTATTGAACACATTCATTCAACATTCAAAATGGCAGTGGAAAAAGTAAGTGAACCCTTAGAATTAATAACTGGTTGACCCCCCTTTGCAGCAATAACCTCAACCAGGCGCTTCCTGTAGCTGTGGATCAGACCTGCACATTGTTGAGGAGGAATTTTAGCCCATTCTTCCTGGCAGAACTGCTTTAGCTCTGTCATATTCTTTGGACGTCTCATGTGAATGGCCCTCTTCAAGTCAATCCATAGCATCTTTATTGGGTTGAGGTCTGGGCTCTGACTTGGCCACTCCAAAAGGCGGATTTTGTTTTTCTGAAGCCATTCTGTTGTGGACTTGCTCCAGTGTTTTGGGTCGTTGTCCTGTTGCATCACCCACCTTCTACACATTTTCAGCTGACATACAGACATTCTCACATTATCCTGAAGAATTGTCTGATATACTTAGGAATTCATCTTCCCCTCAATGATTTCAAGCTGGCCAGGCCCTAATGCAGCAAAGTAGGCCCAAATCATGATGTTTCCTCCACCATACTTTACAGTTATGATGATATGCCATGCCCTTTCTACGCCAGATGTAGTGCTGTGTGTTTTTTCCAAATAGTTCAATCTTAGCTTCATCGTCCACAAAACTTCAAAAATTTTGCCCATTTTGCTCTTTTGCAAACTTCAGGTGTGCAGCAATGTTCTTTTTAGTTAGCAGTGGCTTCCTTCATGGTGTCCTGCCGTGGACACCCTGCTTGTTTAATGTTTTACGTATTGTAGACTCATGAACAGAGATTTTAGCAAGTTCCAATGATGCCTTCAAATCTTTGGCTGTCATTCGGGGTTGTTTCTTTACCTCATTGATGAGTCTTTATTGTGCTCTTGGTGTCATTTTGACTGGGCGCCCACTTCTTGGTAGAGTAGTAACAGTCCCAAAGTGTCTCCATTTGTAGACTGTAGACTGGAGAAAATTCTAAAGTCTGTGAAATAACTTTGTAACCCTTGCCAGCTTTATGTAAATCAACAATTCTTTATCGTAGATCCTCTGAAAGCTCTTTTTGGCGAGGCATGGCTCACATAAGTGTGTTTTTGTTGTGCAGCGCAAACTCCAAAAGTTTGAGGGGTTAGGTGTGCTAAAACCTGACTCCAATTAGCTTTTTTGAGGTCATTAACTCAAGGGTTCACATACTTTTTCCACAAGCATTACGAGTTTTTTTTGGTTGTTCTCAATAAAGACATGAAAAATCAAAAAAATGTTGTGTTATTATTTTAGACACATTTTATTTGTTAATACCCTTGACTTAGATGAAGATCAGATCACATTTTATGACAAATTTATTCAGAAAACCATGAAATTCCAAAAAGTTCACATACTTTTTCTTGCCACTGTATGTTAAAGGTCACTTAACTTGGTGCTCAAATAGCATACTTAAGAATGTAACAACAGAGTGTATAGAAAATAATTCTGACTTGATTCTTCCTCCACTCTAGTTAAGTAAACAGAACAGAAAGCATTGAACAGAATCCAGCAAAGGTAAGACCTGGTAAGTTACTGATACAGTTTGATGTTTTCTGTATGGGTTTATTCTAGGTTGACATACAATGGTGACTCATTTGTTTATCAGAGAACTTTGTGACCTTATAGTCAAGCTGCTGGCTCATGGTGCTGTAATTAAGCTTCTACAGTTCCCATCCAACTCCACACAGGTGCATTCACACCCCCTGCACCTTCCCGCTTCACTGCACCTTCCCATACACCTGTTGTAATCTTCAAGGCTCATAGTTCCTGTTTTGCTGGACTTGCAAACAATGAATCTCAATTCATGTGTTTTCCTTGTACAACGAGTGTACACTGCATTTTCTTTCGTAAGGTGCATACTTTCACAGCTGTGAAAAAAACATTATCTCAAAAACCCCATGAAATTTGATCTGCTTTTGTCTTTTACTGTCATTTTATAAGAACATTTATACAGTGAATGTTGTAAACCATGTCTACTATTTCAATGTGAGGCACTGCACTAGTATTGGAACATATTATCATAAAACTGTGCCTTGATACATTGATTACAGCAAACCCGCCACAGCAGAGCAGTGCAGTGTTGGCTTGCTCACCGGGAGACTGCATTTATTTATTTATTTATTTATTCATTTATTAGATATTATTTATTATAATGATCTTGCTTGGTCTATAAACACCATGCACTGTGCTGTGTTTTACCTTTCTGTGTTTTTCTTATTTGCTCCTGTAAAGCTGCTTTGGAACAATGCACATTGTGAAAAGCGCTATATAAATAAAATTGAATTGAATTGAATTGAACTTATTTATTGCTTATTTATTACTTATAATACTCCAAACAGTATGTAATTTGAGTTCCTTTAACATATGATTTTCAATGTATTATAAAAGGCATTAATGCTAGTCTCACACATATTTGAAAAGAAGATGCTATTTGTGTTATTCTGAACATTTGCAAGCAAGTTTTGACAACTATTGAGACTAACAGTAATGTTAAGGTTATTAGAAAATGTAAGGCTGTATGTT
Organism: Triplophysa rosa; assembly: GCF_024868665.1. Taxonomy (NCBI): domain Eukaryota; kingdom Metazoa; phylum Chordata; class Actinopteri; order Cypriniformes; family Nemacheilidae; genus Triplophysa; species Triplophysa rosa. The sequence goes on from NC_079900.1 coordinate 26,492,127, forward strand.
TTTAATTAGTTTAGAAAACTAATTGAGTGCAAAGAGCAGGGTCAGAGTTCCTCAATAGTAATCCCAGTCACTGTCTCCAGAGGCCTCATCTGAGTCTAGTTCTGGACAGGATGAAAACTCTTCTGTCTCTTCTGTGGAGCTTCTCACCTTCAGATCAGATGTCCTCCACACGGGGAGCAGATAATTGTAAAGAGGATAGAGAAATATCATGATATGACACAGAATAATATTTTACAGTGCATGTATGGTTGCTGCCATCTCTTAAGATGATTACAAGAGATATTTTTTTCCATTTCCTTCAACTCACACATGACAGCTCATGTTAGATCTCGTTTATTTCTCACTGGTCCTATTGATAGACCATAGCAGAAATTTGTAATTGCTACTAAGATTTAATATAAACATACTGATTTTAAAAGTTGCCACTACATACTGTATTCACTTGTGACAGTGTTGGAGGACCAAATTGGATGTTTTAATTGATAATGTTATTAAAACATAAGTCCTATAGCATGAAATACTATTCTGTGCATTGCAGAAACTAAGACTTTACCAAGTAATTGTACATTTACATAATGCACTTAGTAGACACTTGTATCCAAAGCAACATACACATGTCTTTAATCAGGGGAGGAAAACCATGACCTTTGCATTGCAAGCTCAATGTTCACACCTCATTCTCATCAGCTTGTTAGTAAAATTGTGTGTTGGGTAAGGAGGACAAGCATTCGGGTTGGGCTTGTCAAAGAGGTGCTAGACTGAGTCAGGATGGCTTTCAGCAGACAGAGCATCAGACGGTGATCCCCAGTGATCTCATGAGCCTGTCATCTAGGTTTTAATGAAATCATGCCAAATCAAGGCCTGACATCCCATAAAGGAATGATGAGTTATAAAGCCAGTGGGAACTGGAGTGGTTATAAGACTGCATCATGTTATATCATTCATGGTCTTGTTTAATTGTTTTATTTTATTATTTTATGGTCAGGCTGTATAATCAATGACGTCAGCGTTTGAGTTAAGCTTTAGTGAAATACTCAACTACAGCAGATGTGGGGCATTTGTGTCTTTTTGCAGCAGAGGTGATCATAATTCTTGAGGCCAGGTTATGGAATTTTTAAGTGCCACACTGCCGCAAATGAATTTCTTACTTGGTATTTTTCTCTTTTTTTTGCAGTAAAAAATCGAAACATTTCTTAAACCAGTATGCATTTACTTGTTTGTTTAAAGGGTGATAGGAAAACTCTTAGGCAGAGCTTTATGTGTTGGCCCACCCTATACAGTAGGCTGCTGTCAGTTCGTTCTCAACATTGCATATGCAATAAGGTCAGCTGCAAAAACAACTACTTTTCAACACTTTTTAATTATTATTTTTTAATGCCAAAAGAGGCGTTTGTTCTGGCACAAGCTNTTATTAAAACATAAGTCCTATAGCATGAAATACTATTCTGTGCATTGCAGAAACTAAGACTTTACCAAGTAATTGTACATTTACATAATGCACTTAGTAGACACTTGTATCCAAAGCAACATACACATGTCTTTAATCAGGGGAGGAAAACCATGACCTTTGCATTGCAAGCTCAATGTTCACACCTCATTCTCATCAGCTTGTTAGTAAAATTGTGTGTTGGGTAAGGAGGACAAGCATTCGGGTTGGGCTTGTCAAAGAGGTGCTAGACTGAGTCAGGATGGCTTTCAGCAGACAGAGCATCAGACGGTGATCCCCAGTGATCTCATGAGCCTGTCATCTAGGTTTTAATGAAATCATGCCAAATCAAGGCCTGACATCCCATAAAGGAATGATGAGTTATAAAGCCAGTGGGAACTGGAGTGGTTATAAGACTGCATCATGTTATATCATTCATGGTCTTGTTTAATTGTTTTATTTTATTATTTTATGGTCAGGCTGTATAATCAATGACGTCAGCGTTTGAGTTAAGCTTTAGTGAAATACTCAACTACAGCAGATGTGGGGCATTTGTGTCTTTTTGCAGCAGAGGTGATCATAATTCTTGAGGCCAGGTTATGGAATTTTTAAGTGCCACACTGCCGCAAATGAATTTCTTACTTGGTATTTTTCTCTTTTTTTTGCAGTAAAAAATCGAAACATTTCTTAAACCAGTATGCATTTACTTGTTTGTTTAAAGGGTGATAGGAAAACTCTTAGGCAGAGCTTTATGTGTTGGCCCACCCTATACAGTAGGCTGCTGTCAGTTCGTTCTCAACATTGCATATGCAATAAGGTCAGCTGCAAAAACAACTACTTTTCAACACTTTTTAATTATTATTTTTTAATGCCAAAAGAGGCGTTTGTTCTGGCACAAGCTGTTAGTAAATCTGGCCCAATGTGTGCACTTGAGCTCACGTTTGTAAAGATTAAACTCAAATATCTCATTATGAACCCAAACATTCATCTTCAAATCCTTCCAAAAGCACACAGTGAGTTATGCTATCCTCATAACAATTTCCTTATTTGTGTATTTTTCTATTTCTCGAAAGCAATTATAACGAGAAATGTCTGAAACAAAGTCGATACCTAAGGATCCTGTGGTGGGAAAAAAAAGATTTGAAAATCAAGTTTTTAGTCCCACTGCTGCTCTCTCCTTCCTACGGCCTCTTTCAGCACCTCCACCAACACCCTCATTTCTTTGATTTAGATTGGAGCCAATGACGCCCCACAGGGCCCCGGAGAGGCATTTATTCCCAGTGTGAATCAGTAGGCTGCTGTAACTCCATACTGGGCTACTGAGCACCAGCAATTACAAATCTGAACATCTCACACTGTGCTGTATGTTAGTATTGTAAAATACAAGAAGTAATACTTGTTGTGACGGGCTGCTGGTGGTGCCCCTAGAATCTGCAGCCAGAATTCCCATCAAGGATGCATCAGCTAGAATTCACCAGCCAGCATGCACCAGGTGAAATTGATTTGTTAATTATCAGGGTAACACAGAGGCAGTGGAAAGTAGCAGCAGAATGCAACACTGAGCACTGAAACCTGTTATTTGGAGGAAAAATCACTTTTGTGCAGAATCAAGCTTACTACAAACAAATGGAGATGTAGCCGGTGAGCTTTTATGTTTGCTGTCTATTTAAATGGTCTGCATTATGGTAAATTAAATGTAATTATTTAAATCGTGTTTGCTAGATCCTATTTGTGTGTTATTGTATTTACTGTGTTTGTACTTACCCTTATATGGTGTTTGTATTTGTGCTTAAAGGTTTTTCACCTGGTTGGTTGATTGACTGAATGAAAATACTGCCTTGAATTTTCAAAAATAAAAGGAAAAGGAGCGCAAAAGTGTGGTCAATGAGTGAAACCCTGTTTGATTCTCCTTGTAGTGGACTGTCTTTTCAAGTGTGAGAGTTCTGCATATTTACAACCTTGATAAAAGCTAGGGAGCACTTGACAATACTAAAACTTTAAGCTCTGTGTTATATATCAATTGATCTGACTGTGGAAGGTTGCAGGACTGTGGAAGGAAGCAGGTAGCTGTTAGGGTTATTTTACAACTTCAGGGGGAGTAATCAATGGCAGAATTTTCCCTTATGAGCGAAGTATCCCTTTAACGTTTGGGTAAAGCACCTTTTACAGCCTCTTTTTGGGTATGATGTGACAAGCTTTAAACATCTGTATGTGGCAATTCTTCTTCTCTGAAACTCTGCCAGGTTGGATGGAGACCGTCAGTAGACAGACATTTTGAGGTTTCTACAGAGATGTTGAAGCAGTTGGCTAGGCCACTGCTTGGGGGACATTAACACAGTTGTCCTTAAGTCACTCTTGCATTGTTTTAGAAGAATCAGAATAAGAAAGAGCTTTATAGCCAAGTATGTTTGCACATACAAGGAATTTATTTTGGTGACAGGAGCATCCAGTACACAGAAACAGCAACAAAAGTACACAGAGACCATAACACAATAGAATACAGTAGACAGATCATTTAAATAAGGGCCTATGGGTATAAAAAATTAAGAAATACAATACAATAAACATAAGATAAATATATAGAGAGTAAAGCTATGTGTGTATGTAAATACTGTGTGTACAAGCAAAAATAAGAATAGACTATTGTAGTACAAGGTATGTTCTATATACAGCAGAATGAAATATAATTTACAGAAAAAGTTGTATAAAAATGTATAGTGTATTATCTGGAGGATATAATTAATATTGTACTTAATTATTATTGCACAGAGTTATTAATTGCACAGTGTGTAACAACATTTAACTGTTCAAGAGGTAGATGGCCTGAGGGAAGAAGCTGTTTTTGTGTCTTTGTTGTTTTGGTGCTCAGTGCTCTGTAGTGCCAACCAGACGGCAGCATTGTGAAGAGATGATGGCTTGGATGTGAGAGGTCCAGGGTGATTTTCTGAGCCCTTTTCCTCACTCTGGATGTATACAGTTCTTGGAGGGTGGGCAGGGGAGCACCAATGATCTTGTCAGCAGTCCGAACTGTCCTCTGTACTCTTCTTATGTCTGACTTTGTGGCTGAGCCAAACCAGACAGTGCAGAGGACAGACTCTATGACTGCTGAGTAAAAATGTTTTAAGAGTTTGTGGTAGGCTGAACTTCTTCAGCTGATGTAAGAAGTACAACCTCTGCTGGGCTTTTTTGCAATTGAGCCAATGTGATTGTCCCACTTCAGGTTCTGAGAGATGGTGTTGCCCAGGAACCTGAATGACTCCACTGCTGCTACAGTGCTGTTCATGATGGTGAGTGGGGGGAGTGCAGGGGGGGTTTCTCCTGAAGTCCACAATCGTCTCCACTGTTTTAAGCGTGTTCAGCTCCAAGTTGTTATGACTGCACCAGACAGCCAGCTGCTCAACCTCCTGTCTGTATGCAGACTCATCACCATCCTGGATGAGGCCAATGAGTGTGGTGTCGTCTGCGAACTTCAGAAGTCTGACAGAAGGGCAGTTCAGTCATTGGTGTACAGGGAGAAGAGCAGTGGGGAGAGAATGCACTCCTGGTGAATATCAAGTTCCAAAGCAATTGTACTGACAGGTACACTCACCTTAATTGCGTATATAATTGGGCGGTCTTAGTCAAATCATACCACGAACTGACGTAGATTTGTGGGGGTGTGGTTACACGAGGCGTTTCAGGCAGGTCATTCACTTTTAGATAGAATGCATCTTTTGCTCCGACAGTTTAATTTTTACAATTTTACGTGTCTAATACATGCATTGGCAACTTATAACACTCCAAAGACACAGAAAAACATGTATTTGCACCATATGACCCCTTTAACATCATTTTTTACTATGAATAAACGGGCAGTCTTTGTCAATGATTATACTATGAGTAATTTGTCAATTTGTTAAACTTTATTTGTGTAACAAGCACCTTGCGACTCACGTTCTTATGCAAGCGAGTAATGTGTTAAACTGCTTAAACGAATATTATAAGTAGCCTATACTTCTTTAGCCTATACCTTAAGACATCATAATATTTGTGTGTATGTAAACATTTTCCAATGTATGTAAAAGCACTGTGGATGCTTTTAATGAATGATCTAACGATCTAATAATGAAGGCTAAATATTGGTGAAGTAAGGCAGTTAGACCAGATCATCATTACATCAATATAAAATTCACCAATTACATGTAAAAACAACTCTTACCTTTTGAGATTGAAGTCACCTGTGACGGTATTCTAACTCGTAGATTATATACAACAATAAAACCATTCACTGAAATATTTTCAGATTCTATTGTCAGTTCTGATTTATAATACGACATCATCTGTCAAATCACCATAAAAAGCGGTAATTGTGGCTATTCTCACACAGCCTCCAATTACAGGTAACCATGTGCATATTTACAGATGAACTGTGTTCATGTTTATATATCCAAACAGTAGATAACAGTGACAGGTTGTTGGAAACGCCATAGGCTCCTCATTTCATTTAGGAGTCACCTGTCGTATGGTGAATTATATGTGCTGCTTTTTCCTGCCGCTCACTGTTCAGAGTGACGCTGAGAGAAGGGAAAGAGAGACCTTGTGCTCGCGGGGCAGCACTGGCAACATTTTCCCACTGAATGAATTGTAAGGTTAATCCAAGAAGTCGCTAGATTTGTCGCTAAGCGCTTTTTCTGAACAAAAGAAAAGGGCTCGTAAAAGTTAAATCAATCGTAGAGGGCTCGTAAAAGTTAAATCAAGAGACAGACGTCCTAATTTATAAACACTGTTTTGTATGCGCACCTCCTTGTATGCGCACCTCCATGTGTGCGGGCCAGAGAAGCGCACAGCAGAATGAATTATAGCGGAAATACTGTTATGTGAAATTTTCTTCCCCTTGCTTGGGTCCCAAGCACGCATGCTCCCCTGGGCCTGGGCCCATAATGCCCATTGGATAATCCAGCCCTGGTTGTCACATTGTTTTTTGTTTCTATGAAATTGTATTGAGGGGTTTTTCACTAGTGCTTGTTTGTGGGCCATGGAGGAATTGTAGCAGCCTGTTAAACACCGAGCTGTATAAGCTGAGTGATTTTGAAGTTTTGAACAGCAGATGTTGTGGTGCGGCCTGAGACGTATATGATGCAAAAACATTTGAATGATCAAATATTGTATATGCACACAAACCTGACAATAATGACTTATTGTATATTTAATCCTGGAAGTGACCTCCAAGGGCATTTTTTATCTTTATATCAAATACTTAAATCTCATCAATTGACTTAACCAAGAAGAATGATGACATACTATAGTACTATACTACATACTATACTTTGTCATTTGTGTGTGTGGAGTGTAGATTAGTAGGAGCGAAACATAACAAAATGTGAAAAATGAAGGGGTTTGAATACTCTTGTAAGGCACTGTACTTCAAAAAAAGTCAATTTCCCACCAGATAATTTCAGGAATGAAGTTCCGGCATTTAAAAACTGAAGGACACCACAATCAGTTAAGTTTTTTTGTCTGTGGAAGGTTTTGTGAAAACTGGAATGTAAATTGCGATTGAAAGAGCAAAAAGGCGGACTAAAACCCTAAAACTTCTACGACAATTTAAAGATCTACAGACGTAGGACGAAACAATGCGTAGGTGGAAACAACAGGCAAATGAAACTAACATTATCTTTCTGTATGAGTTACCATTATGTCTTGAAACAGTTTAAAACACTGTTCAGTCCCTGTTTAAAAAAAACGGCATATGTTGGTTAGACCGTCCTTCGGATGAGACGTTAAACCGAGGTCCTGACTCTCTGTGGTCATTAAAAATCCCAGGATGTCCTTCGAAAAAGAGTAGGGATGTAGGGATCCCAGCATCCTGGCCAAATTCGCCCATTCGCCTCCTAATCATCCCCATATAAATGTAATGAATTATTATTATATATTTTGAAGTGTGGTAGCTGGTTTGAGCTGATCCTGACCTGAGCTAAGAGCTAGTTGCTTAGGACCAGTTCAGGACCAGCTCATGACCATCTTAAACCAGCTCTAACCAGCTACTATGCTTTAAATATACCTAACCAACATGTGCTGTTTTTTTTAAACAGGGGTCCCATGCCAGACACACTTGCGTTTAAGGTAGATCCTTTGTTTCTAGGTTGGACCAGTCTCCAGAGAAGAAGCTAATTTTGTTCCTCCAAAAAGCATTCCTGAGCTAAAATTCTGTCCTGCTCCTGCGGTGCGAACACATCAAAAAGTCAGTACTTCCAGCAAATCGTTTGAGGACTACGGAATCGCTCATGCGGTGCAAAAACCCCTAAACTTCTGTGAAACCTCCCTTGAAATCCTGCTTGCACACGTGCTTCTGGTTTCATTATCTAACTTGGGCTGGAATGGATGAGATAGTAATGACACTACTGTTGTTGCTGTTTATGTAATGTGAAACCACTCCAGGTAGGTGAACTGACCATCCGTCTGACCATCAGAGACGTCATCCAAACCCTGTTTATGACTCTATGCGCTGTGGAACACAAGAGACAATGTTTTGAGAAATGTCTTCCTACAAAAGAAGTCAATGGGGTTCTATGTTGTTTGGTTACCAGCATTCTTCAAAATATTTTCTTTTGTGTTGTGCAGAAGAAAGAAAGTCATACAGGTTTGGAATGACACGAGGTTGAGTAAATGATGAAGGAAATTTACTTTTTTTCATATAATTTCCAACTTGAACGCATGAGTTGAAAGCTGTTTTTACTTTCTTGGGCCTCTCTGTAATTCTCTCTCCTCCCAATGCTTACTTCACCTGCCTGCTGTATAGCCATTCCTGTATGTGTCTGCATGTAGAAACCAGGAACTAGAAACTAGGGAACTACAGGCCTATATCTAATGTTCCTTTCATATCTAAAGTTCTGGAAAAAGTAGTTTCAACTCAATTATGCTCCTTCCTCCAAAGGAATACTGTACCTTAATGAAGAATTCCAGTCTGGATTTAGAGCATGTCACAGTACAGAGACTGCTTTGATCAGAGTTACAAATGATCTGCTATTGGCGTCTGACCAAGGTTGTATCTCGTTATTGGTGCTGCTAGACCTTAGTGCTGCATTCGACACCATTTGACCACAGTACACTCCTACATAGATTAGAAAATTATGTCGGCATTAAGGGAATAGCTTTGAAATGGTTTAAATCGTATTTATCCGACAATTTTCAATTTGTAGCAAGAAACAATGAGGTGTCACGCAAATCGCAAGTCCAGTACGGTGTACCACAGGGCTCAGTCTTAGGGCCTCTGCTCTTCGCATTATACATGCTACCTCTAGGAGATATAATAAAGCGATACGGTGTTAGCTTTCACTGTTATGCTGATGATACTCAACTTTATATTTCCTCGAAGCCTCATGAAACACAGCAGTTTCATCGAATAATGGAATGCATAGGCGATATAAAAAACTGGATGAGTAACAACTTTTTATTACTGAACTCAGACAAAACAGAAGTGTTACTTATTGGACCAAAAACCGCCATACGTAATAACCAAGAATACTGCTTAACTATTGACGGATGTTCAATAAAAAGCTTGTCGGCATCTAAGAATCTTGGCGTTCTATTCGATAGTAATCTGTCATTTGAGAGCCACGTCGCCAACACCGGTAAAATTGGGTTTTTCCATCTTAAGAATATATCTAAACTACGTCATATGCAGAGAAGTTCATTCATGCATTCATGACATCAAGACTAGATTACTGTAATGCACTGTTAGGTGGTTGCCCTGTAGGCTTATTACAAAAACTCCAATTGGTCCAAAACGCGGCAGCTCGAGTTCTTACACGTACAAAAAAGTATGAACATATTAGCCCGGTTCTGTCAACCTTGCACTGGTTACCTATAAAGCATCGCATTAACTTTATAATCTTGCTTATTACCAATAATGCCCTACATGGTTTAGCTCCTCAGTACTTGAGTGAACTCCTCTTGTATTACAATCCTTCACGTGCATTACGCTCTCAGGCTTCCTGTCAGTTGGTAATACCTAGAATTTCAAAATCAAGTGCAGGTGGTAGATCCTTTTCCTATCTAGCGCCTAAACTTTGGAATAGTCTTCCCTGCACTGTCCGGGAGGCAGACACACTCTGTCAGTTTAAATCTAGACTAAAGACGCATCTTTTTAATCTTGCATACACTACACTTCCATAATATAAATCCTCTGAGGGTTTCGGCTGCATTAGTTAGATCAACCGGAACCAGGAACACAACTGATGTACTTCTTGCATCAAAGAGTGCAGAACAGTACTCTACACTCAGCCAGTCTTGTCTCATTGTTCCAAGGTTACCACAGCGATCAGGATGCAGTTCATGCCCAGACCTGATGGTAGAGCGGAGAATGGAAAGCGGCGACCTGACAAGAGCTGAGATGATAGAGCTGGATAAAGAAGGACGCGGTCACTTGACACGTCTTCACCACAAAATTTCAAATGCTATTAGATTATTAATGATAATCTTAAAACTATAATTTACCTTATTAGTAAGTTTATTTATTTTATTTAGCCTTGTTGTGCAAGCGCTGTGGAGTTAGTGCAGAGGCAGCAGCTTTTGCCAGAGGGGAACTGGAATCCCCTGGTTGGGCCTGGGTTCTCCTGAGGTTTTTTTCACGATTATAGTTTTGAGTTCCTCGCCACCGTTTGCATACTGTTTCGCACTATTTGCCTGGCCAGGGGGGCTGCTTTAGAATTTTAAAGTTTTACTTTATTAATATTGCATATAGGAACTTATAGTCTGTTTAATATTTGACCTGTGCTTCTCCTTTATCTTAAATGTGTGCTTTATAACCGTGCGTGCATGCGCGTCCGTGTGTCTGCGCGTCTGTGTGTATGTCTATGTGTGTTGGTACATGTGCATATTGTGTGTGTGGAGTGTTTTGTATGTGGGTGTGTCTGTCTTCTGTGTTTTCACCTCTTTCTTGTTTTTACAGGTAGAACTTTAATTGTTTTGCATAGTCAATATGTCTCATGTACAGCTGCTTTGTAACAATGAACATAGTAAAAAGCGCTATATAAATAAAGTTGAGTTGAGCGAGAAACAGCCTTTAATTGGATGAAGAAAACCTATTATACTTTGCCATTTACACATGCAATTGGCTAGACAGCCCAAACCCCACCCTAATCACAATCACTTAATGTGTAAAGAGCCCAGACCCCGGTAGCTATAATTTCCCGTCCTATTAACCTCAGCAACCACTTCACTTCAATTTGTTAAGACGTCTTGGTCTTAAGACGTAAAGTTGCTGGACAAAGTGCACTGCCTCTGCATTTCAGTGAGCCAATTAACGGAGTCAAAGTTTAATCTAGGGGTGGTCTTCATTAGAATGTGTTCTTTTTCAAACTTGCTCTCTGATATTTGCAAATTAAGTAAGATGTCGTGGTCCAGTACAAAATACAAAGTGTTGGCGGTTTTTTGTTAAATACATATATTTATATAGGAAAACAAATGTCAAGGACTTCAACATCATGGAACAATATGTTGAGGTGGTGTCAGTGTCTCATAAAGTTGCCACGTCATGTAAAATTCTGAAAGGGAAATATATTAGGACTTTTTGCATTAGTGAACTTTTTTTTATTACATTTTAACTCCTCCCCCGGGGCCTGTAATCGGGTGTTATATTTTCAGCCTAGCCTTTATTTGTCATTTGGGTGCTGTCCCCTGTTTACTGTCCCCGACTTCACCCCCTCCATCCTTCGCTCTCCCCCTCTTATTCAGAGTGAAATGCCCTTAGTCGGGCACACTTCACCTCATCAATCATCGTGTCCCTCATTTGCCTGCTCACAAAAGCCTAATTTTCATCTTTCCCATGCAGCCCCTTTTCCTGTAATTATACGCATGCTTTTTGTATGTGTACCAGTCTATGAAATTGTATTGAGGGGTTTTTCACTAGTGCTTGTTTGTGGGCCATGGAGGAATTGTAGCAGCCTGTTGAGGGTGTATTTAAAGTTCAAGAAAAGTTAATCTAAACACCGAGCTGTATAAGCCGAGTGATTTAGAAGCTTTGAAAACCAGATGTTGTGGTGTGGTGTTGTCATATACTTATAATATGCACATAATGAGAAATATAAGATGCAAAAACATGAATGATCAAATATTGTATATGCACACAAACCTGACAATAATTAGCATTATATGGTGGTTTACCTTGTTTCTATAGTGTTTAACCCTCATGTTGTGTTCGGGTCATTTTGACCGGAAAAAAAAATTCTTCCCAAAAATTCTGGTTAATGATATTGGATTGGACTGAAATTTGGTGACTTCGTTCACAAAGTCTGTAACAACCTCTCACAAAATAATGTAATAATAAATTATGAAAAAACTGTAATCAGAATCAGAATCAGAAAGAGATTTATTGTCAAGTATGTTTGCACATACAAGGAATTTGTTTTGGTGACATGAGCATCCAGAACACAGAAACAGCAACAACAGTACACAGAGACCATAACACAATAGAATACAGTACACAATGGTTTAAATAAGGGCCTATGGGTATAAAAAATTAAGAAATACAATACAATAAACATAAGATAAAGATATAGAGAGTGTAAAGCTATGTATGTATGTAAATATGTACAAGTAAATAATAAGAATAGACTATTGTAGTACAAGGTATGTGCTATATACAGCAGAATGAATGAAATATAATTTACAGAAAAAGTTGTATAAAATGTATAGTGTATTATCTGGAGGATATAATTAATATTGCACTTAATTATTATTGCACAGAGTTATTAATTGCACGGTGTGTAAAAACATTTAACTGTTCAAGAGGTAGATTGTCAGGGCTCGAGTCTAGCACCTCTGGGTTTTGTCTGTCTTGTCCTGTTTTTGTTTTGTTGAGCACTTGACAGTTGCCATGTGCTCGGAATCCGCGTGTGTGTGGCCCCGCCTCCTTTTTACCCTATCTACTTCTCATTATTGATTTCCCCAATTCACCTGGGTTCTTCTTAATTTTCCCTCTCCCCAACTGGTGTCTCATTTTCTTTCCTGATTGCTTCCCCTTTTATTCCCTGTGTTTTGCGTTGTTCATTGTCAGTCCGTTTGGTGTTGTACCGGAGGGTTGTACATATTCGAGTCTTGTCTAGTCCTGTCGTGAGAATGCACTGCATTAAATCTTCTTGTCTTGTCTAGGCTCCAGAGTTTTTTGACTGCACCTGGTATCTGCCTCTGCCTTGCTCTCTCTTTTACCTCAGCATCACTGACAGCCGGTCCCTTCACACAAGAGATGCCTCTGCCAAGGAGTACGGCGGATCGCTTCCTTCCCGTGGCTTCCTCCGGCTATCGGCACGAGTTTCCACAGCCCAGCTGTCCTACACCACGGTTCTCCTCTGGTTGTGGGTCGAGAGCATAAGCTACGTACTTCTCCTGTTGGTCCGGTAGGGTTGCCGGGGCCGTTACCACTCACTACCGCTATTGTCCACTCCGGGCGGTATTTCTCTTCTCCCTCGCTGGGCGGATTATTATTGTTTTTGCCAGACGGATTCTCTTCTCCCTCGCTGGGCGGATTTTTATTGTTTTTGCCAGACGGAGTCTCTCCTATCCCTCGCGGGGCGTATTATTATTTGTTTGTCCTATTTGCAGCTGATGTTTTTGTGTCCCTCGTTGGGCGGATTTATATTTGACTTTTTGGCAGTGTTGGTCCTGGTTCTACGGCCGAGCGCTCGGTCCTTTTGACATTTTTTGAGATCCCTGGAATTATTGCCTGTTTTGTTTCGCCCTGTCGCTGTGTGTGTTTCGTGGAGGATTAAATAAAATATCGTTCTGCTCTGCACTTGACTCTTGAGTCGTTCCTAACATAGATGGCCTGAGGGAAGAAGCTGTTTTTGTGTCTGGTTGTTTTGGTGTTCAGTGCTCTGTAGCGCCGACCTGACGGCAGCATTGTGAAGAGATGATGGCTTGGATGTGAGAGGTCCAGGGTGATTTTCTGAGCCCTTTTCCTCACTCTGGTTGTATACAGTTCTTGGAGGGTGGGCAGGGGACCACCAGTGATCTTCTCAGCAGTCCAAACCGTCCTCTGTAGTCTTCTGATGTCTGACTTTGTGGCTGAGCCAAACCAGACAGTGATGGATGTGCAGAGGACAGACTCTATGACAGCTGAGTAAAACTGTTTTAATAGAGTTTGTGGTATGTTGAACTTCTTCAGCTGATGTAAGAAGTACAACCTTTACTGGGCTTTTTTAGCAATGGAGCCAATGTGATTGTCCCACTTCAGGTTCTGAGAGATGGTGGTGCCCAGGAACCTGAATGACTCCACTGCTGCCACATGATGTTCATGATGGTTCATGATGGTGAGAGGGGGGAGTGCATGGGGGTTTCTCCTGAAGTCCACAATCGTCTCCACTGTTTTAAGTGTGTTCAGCTCCAAGTTGTTATCTCAACTTTATTTATAAAGCACTTTTACAATTTTCATTGTTACAAAGCAGCTGTACATGAGACATATTGACTATAAGCAAAATAATTAATGTTGTACCTGCAAAAACAAGAAAAGCTTGAAAACACAGAAGACAGACATACCCACATACAAAACACTCCACACACACAATATGCACACGTACTAACACACATAGACATAGAGACACACACACACACACACACGGATGCGCACGCACACACACACACAACACACACACACACAAGTACGTACACAGACAAGTACGCACACACACACACACACACACGCTCAGTGAGAGCACACATTTAGGATAAAGGAGAGAGAAGCACAGGTCAAATATAGCAGATTATAAATTCCTATATGCAATATTAATTAAGTAAAACTTTAAAATTCTAAAGCAGCCCCCCCGGTCAGGCAGATAGTGCAAAAACAGTATGCAAACGGTGGCGAGGAACCCAAAACTCTAATCGAGAAAAAAAACCTCAGGAGAACCCAGGCCCAACCAGGGGATTCCAGTTCCCCTCTGGCAAAAGCTGCTGCCTCTGCACAAGCTCCAGAGAGCTTGCACAACAAGGCTAAATAAAATAAATAAACTTAATAATAAAATAAATTATAGTTTAAGATTATCATTAATAATCTAATAGCATTTGAAATTTTGTGGTGAAGACATGTCAAGAGACCGCGTCCTTCTTTATCCAGCTCTATCATCTCAGCTCTTGTCAGGTCCCCACTTCCCATTCTCCCTCTACCATCAGGTCAGGCCATGAACTGCATCCTGCTCGCTGTGGTAACCTTGGAACAATGAGACAAGACTGGCTGAGAGTAGAGTACTGTTCTGTACTCTTTGATGCAACAAGTACATCAGTTGTGTTTTTGGTTCCGGTTGATCTAACTAATGCAGCCTAAACCCTCTGAAGATTTATATTATGGAAGAGTAGTGTATGCAAGATTAAAAAGATGCGTCTTTAGTCTAGATTTAAACTGACAGAGTGTGTCTGCCTCCCGGACAGTGCAGGGAAGACTATTCCAAAGTTTAGGCGCTAGATAGGAAAAGGATCTACCACCTGCACTTGATTTTGAAATTCTAGGTATTACCAACTGACAGGACGCCTGAGAGCGTAATGCACGTGAAGGACTGTAATACAAAAGGAGTTCATTCAAGTACTGAGGAGCTAAACCATGTAGGCTTTATAGGTAATAAGCAAGATTTTAAAGTTAACGCGATGCTTTATAGGTAACCAGTGCAAGGTTGACAGAACCGGGCTAATATGTTCATACTTTTTTGTACGTGTAAGAACTCGAGCTGCCGCGTTTTGGACCAATTGGAGTTTTTGTAATAAGCCTGCAGGGCAACCACCTAACAGTGCATTACAGTAATCTAGTCTTGATGTCATGAATGCATGAATTAACTTCTCTGCATCTGACATTGACAGCATATGACGTAGTTTAGATATATTCTTAAAATGGAAAAACGCAATTTTACAGGTGTTGGCGACGTGGCTCTCAAATGACAGATTACTATCGAATAGAACGCCAAGATTCTTTGCTGACGACGAGGGTTTTATGGAACA
The DNA here is from genome assembly GCF_024868665.1 of Triplophysa rosa. Lineage (NCBI taxonomy): Eukaryota > Metazoa > Chordata > Actinopteri > Cypriniformes > Nemacheilidae > Triplophysa > Triplophysa rosa. The sequence continues at coordinate 26,507,515 of NC_079900.1, forward strand.
TCCGTCAATAGTTAAACAGTATTCTTGGTTGTTACTTATAGCAGTTTTCGGTCCAATAAGTAACACTTCCGTTTTGTCCGAGTTCAGTAATAAAAAGTTGTTACTCATCCAGTTTTTTATATCGACTATGCATTCCATTATTCGATGGAACTGCTGTGTTTCATGAGGCTTCGAGGAAATATAAAGTTGAGTATCATCAGCATAACAGTGAAAGCTAACTCCGTGTCGCTTTATTATATCTCCTAGAGGTAGCATGTATAATGCGAAGAGCAGAGGCCCTAAGACTGAGCCCTGTGTTACACCGTACTGGACTTGCGATTTGCGTGACACCTCATTGTTTATTGCTACAAATTGAACACGGTCGGATAAATAAGATTTAAACCATTTCAAACTATTCCCTTAATGCCGACATAATTTTCGAGTCTATGTAGGAGTGTGCTGTGGTCAATGGTATCGAATGCAGCACTAAGGTCTAGCAGCACCAATAACGAGATACAACCTCGGTCAGACGCCAATAGCAGATCATTTGTAACTCTGATCAAAGCAGTCTCTGTACTGTGACATGTTCTAAATCCAGTCTGGAATTCTTCATTGTTATGACTGCACCAGACAGCCAGCTGCTCAGCCTCCTGTCTGTACGCAGACTCGTCATCATCTCGTCATCATGTCTGTCAGAAAGCTGGTGATCCACTGACAGATAGAGCCAGGAACAGATAGCTGGGTTAACTTTGTCTGGAGCAGTGATGGGATGATGTTGTTGAAAGCAGAGCTGAAGTCCACAAACAGGATCCTCACATATGTCCCTGGTCTTTCCAGATGTTTCAGGACAAAATGCAGCCCCATGTTAACTGAATCCTCAACAGACCTGTTTGCTCTGTAGCAAACTGCAGGGGGTCCAGTAAGGGTTCTGTGATGTCCTTCAGATAAGCCAGTACCAGTCTCTCGAATGACTTCATGACCACAGATGTGAGAGCGATGGGTCTGTAGTCATTCAGTCCTGTGATTTGGGGTTTCTTTGGGATGGGGATTATGGTGGAGTGCTTGAAACAGGAAGGAACTGTGCACAGCTCCAGTGATCTGTTGAAGATCTGAGAGAAGATGAAGGCCAGTTGAATAGCACAGCTTTTAAGACACGCTGGGGAGATACCATCTGGGCCTGGTGCTTTTCTTGTCTTTTGTTTCCTAAAGACTCGGCACACATCCTCTTCACTGATCTGAAGTGCAGGAGGTGGGGTGACTGAAGGTGATAGGTGTTGTGTAGAGAGAATGTCAGAGTTGGTGTGAGGTGTAAAGTTAGCATTTTCAAATCTGCAGTTAAAGTCATTCAGATCATTGACCAGGTGTTGATTGCCTGCAAAATTGGGGGATGGTGGCTTGTAGATGGTGATGTCTTTAAGGCCTTTCCACACAGTTTCTCTTAGCCACTCTGAGTGTAAGTTTTGCCTGATTAAAGTCGCCAAGAATAATAATAACAGAGTCCAGATGTTGTTGCTCAGTGTCCGTGATGTGATCGGCGAGCTGTTGTAACACCACGCTCACGTGCGCTTGCGGTGGAATGTAAACACACACGAGAATGAACGAGGAAAACTCTCGCAACGAGTAAAAGGGCTTACAGTTAATGAAGAGTGCTTCTAGGTCGAGACAGCACATCTTCTTCATCACTGTTATATCTGTACACCACTTTTCATTGATGTAGAAACATACCCCACCACCGCGCGATTTCCCCGTTGATTCTGCTTCGCTGTCCGCTCTGAATAGCTGGTAGCCGGGCAGATGTAGCGCGCTGTCCGGGATGAAGTCATTTAGCCACGTTTCCATGAAACACAAAACAGCAGAGTTTGAAAAATCCTTATTTGTCCGGTAGAGTAGAAGAAGTTCATCCGTTTTGTTTGGCAGAGAGCGCAGATTCGCCAGATGTATGCTAGGCAGCGCAGTTTTAAAGCCTCGCTTTCTGAGCCTGATTAGCGCGCCGGCTCGCTTCCCACACTTGCGCGTCCTGGAGTGCTTTGTTAGCGCCGCTGCGCCTCCGACTACGATGTCAAGTAAAATGTCCGAATAATCAAAAACCTGTAAAAGATCAGATGGTGTGCACTGCCGAATGTTCAGCAGTTCATCTCTTGTGAAACTGATTGTATGGGAAAAACATAAAACAGGACAAACTAACAAAAACACTAAAACAACTGGAGAGCTCCACACCGAGGCAGCCATCTGCGGTGCCATCTTGGATGTGATCAAGGTATGATTAATACTGTCATTAGTTTGTAATGACAGTATTGTTATTGTCTATGAAATGTTCCACGAGATGTTCTCTATATGATAGCATTAATGTTTTCTGTCTTGTATGTCAATGTCAGATTTGACACAGAAACAGCATACTTGTTACTTCACACCTTTATTTAGAAAATAAAATGATTTCAAAACAAAGGTCCTGAGAAGTTGACAAAAAGATTGTTAAAAAAAGAAACATTGTTGTGCGTTGTCAGTCATGTGGAGGTAAGCAAAACCCTCTCTCCCAAGAAAAACAACCAGAAAGTGCAGTACAGCATGGTTAAACTTCTTGAGAAAGTAACGTTACCGGGCACTGAGAGCAATGAATCACCTTCTACTGTCGAGTGCCCCGCTGGAATTAGCAACATGTTATGTTTTGTCAGACTAGTTTTTGCTGCTCTAATGCTGTTACGTTTTTTTTAATATGACGAAGAAATCATCATAGAAATATGCAGAAGCACTAGTTAAAAGATGCACTTCCCAATAAAGTTTAGTCATGAGAAGGCTAAAGAGGTTATTTTATTTTTTGAGGGGGTGGGGGGTAGTAATGTAACTAGTAATGTAATGAATCACTTTTGAAATTAAGTAATCAGACCAGAGTAATCAGTAATTTAATTACATTTCCAGAGTAACTTGCCCAACACTGGTCAGAAGTGAGAACGAGTTGTGTCGGGTTATGTCTGTAACTCCGGTAAACCTCATACGGGGCATGACCAATCAGTCTAGACTGGACATCACAGATGTGATTCATTCTGCACACAAATAACTCAGCCGTAACAAGAGGGAATGATTCACCAGACAAATGGCACTCCCGTTGTCAACACTACTCTAAAAGATAGGATGGATACCTCAAAATTAACAAAACTAGAAGAGTGTATTCAGGACATTAAACATTAGATGAATATCTTCTGCTAAATTCTGATAGGACATAAATATTACTTATCTGACCACATATCTTACAACTTGCAAATAGAAGGCTGCACTGTTACCTCAGCAAATATAGTTAAAGACCTTGGCGTTACATTGGACAGCAATCTGTCATTAAAAAAAACACATCTCAAACGTCACAAAAACAGCCTTCTTCCACCTTAGAAACATCGCCAAACTGCAGAACATTCTATGTATTTCTGATGCAGAAAAACATGTTCATGCATTCATGACTTCAAGACTCGACTATGGTAATGAACTACTAAGTGGTTGTCCTGCATAATCAATATAAAAGTTACAGATACCCAGTTTAAAAACTGTATGTTAACACAACACAAATCATTCATGTAGTCCCAACATGACTGAACATGAACAAATCATGTTTTGCCAATTTCTTTGTAAAGAATTGTGTTGATTTAACTTTGAATTAAGTCAATTGGACAAGCAGCAAAATTCATTTTTTTCCTGTGTATGAAAATAACTGTTCAAATGCAAACATACAGACAAATACGTTCAGTTAGTTTTATCAATGTACATCTTATTGATACATTTGCAATAATGCCATGTATTCAATGTATTTCAAAAATACCTATTTTATTCCTTTTTCTCTACACTTTTTCCCCTTGTGTCTCTACTGTAACGCTGATTAGACACGATGCAAAATTGTGAAAAGCTCTATAGAATTAAATGCAATAGAATTAAATTAAATTGAATACATCTAAATATTGCTTATACAGCTAAAAGTGTTGTTCATAATAAACTGTAGTAATAATGTTATCACCATTTACTTACTTTTAACATGCTCCAAACAGGTTTACCATTCTTCTGTGGAACATTTTACAGACCTGTTTATACAGTTCTTTTCTTTTAATAAGTGACAAGAGAAATATTCATAAATGTTCTGTTTTTTAAAAGGTGATGAAAAAAGTTTAAAGGGGTCATATGACGGGGCTAAAATGAATATTATGGTTTGTTTTAGATGTAATGCAATGTGTATACATGATTTAAGGTTAAAAAGCGTTGTATTTTCCGAATACCGTGCATGTTTGTATCTCCTCTCTGCCCCGCCTCTCTGAAACGTGCAGATTATTTACAAAGCTCATCGCTCTGAAAAGCGAGGTGTGCTATGATTGGCCAGTTAACCAGTGCATAGTAATTGGTGGAATACTGCAAGCGTGTGACGGAAATGTAACGCCTCTTACCATATTTGGAACATCGGGTTCCAAAGCAATTGTACTGACAGGTACACTCACCTTACTTGCGTATACATTTGTCTTTGTCAAATCATACCACGAAGCATTAAAAAGTGTGAGAGTAGCTAAAAATTGCAGGTATGTTGCAAAAATCTTCGTGTCAGATTTACAAAAACCTCTTGGCATTAAAAAAAACTCTCATGACCCTGTGTTTCTTAATGTGCACCCTGTGAGTTAATCATCTGCAGAAGCCCTGTTTCGTACATCTGTGCCTTCATGTTTTCTGGTTCCTAGTTGCTGTCCACGAGTCAGTCAGAGAGATGTCAGAGAGCAATAGCAATAACACAAATATAACACCATAATCCAACAGTTTTTTTAAACTGTCTTTGTATACACATGTGCTCAGAGAACAGAAGCAGAGATTGTGTGTTTGCATGTGTTTCTGCTGTATGGAGACAGATTGCTGTTTTGCATGGCTCTGACAGGTACGCCTGCTTAAGAAAAGCTGGCTAGAGCTCATTGATTCCACATTGGGTAATAATCCTACATCTGGCCATTCAGAACTAACCAGAAGTGAGGTTGGGGTGGATGTTTGGGGGAGGGGGTCGACCACACACATGCTTGGTAATGTCAGAGATCGGATGTGATTCTTTAGTGGCTGGGTCTTTGGGTAGTAATTGCTGATGTTGTCCAGGTCTCCGAAAGCCCCGTCCAGACCCACAATGCTTGTTCTGTAGCTGTGCGGTCTGCCATTCCTTCATAAAGTGTCATGTTCAACAAAAATGTTTTTTTAATGATCCTGACATGAGAAGTCCCGTTATCCTTTGACATATAAGAATTTAGTACTGTCATTAAAAAAAAACTCCTAACGTCCTTCTTATTAGAAAAAAAGACTACGCACTGATACCAAGCAGCAAAAACCACAGCTGATTTCCTCAGCTTTGTGACGTCAAATGCATGCCTGACTGCCTCACAGTCACACCAACACCTCAATGGCCACTTTAACATTATTGCCTCTTTGGCCTGTTCACTATAGCGCCAAGGGCCAGAAGTAAACAAGAGAGCAAGACAGTCACTGTTCCTTCATATTTAAAGGTCTTTTGGAAGATCTTTTAGTTGTTCTGTTAGATCAAGTGTCTCCAAACTTGTTCCTGGAGGGCCGAATGTCTTGCAGAATTTAGCTCCAACCTGCCTCCAAAGACTCCTTTTACTTTCTTCTGTTCATCGAATGACTATCTATTTTGAACCCCAAAACATGCCTGTTTATGCTGTTTTTAATTGCTTTTCAATATTTAAGACCAATATATTTGCTGGACTGACAGTACGATTCACAGTTTTGTAAAGCTTGCAGACACAATATCAAGGTAAATATCTACAAATATACTACAAACTTGAAAAACACATCTTTAAATCTTTATGTTTTGCAACCAGGAACATGCATGCTTAATAATTGCTGTGGACCTGACAGAGTTAACCCTTAGTAAACCAGTTTAGTCTAATGTTTGCCATTATGGTGTGGCATACTGTACTTGAGTAAGAACATAACAATGAAGAAAAAAAAAACACCACAAAGTTAATCTGTTGCTACCGAGAGTATGTGAAATTATGCTCACCAAACCATGTTTGCGTAATAACATGATTCATTCAAGATTCATGAATGTCATTTGTGTCCTTCTACAGTCTGACACCAGTCCTTCAGGAGACAAAATCTTCCTCAAGGATATTTGTTAACCGTACCTTCACGCCCCATGTCAACCCCATATTTTCTCTTTCAGCAGAACTATGAGATTGACCGCCTAACAAGTATTTTATGTGTGTCCACCTGGAAGGTCCAGCTCTGTTTATGTAGGAGTAATTGCGAGCTGATAGTACATAGCCCTGTTTTGCCAAACCTTCTCTTGTTAATCCAGCTTTACAAAAACTAGATATGGCCTGACCCCCAGCCTCGGCCCCATTCAATGGGAGTTGATCATTCTCTCAACTGTGCTGTTTTTTGGGGAGGGGGACATATGCATTTTGGACATAATCTGTCCAAATATCCGTCTCTCCACCTTCAGACGTGTCGAGGTGATGGCAACAAGACCTTGGCTGTAATTTCCAGAAATTGCTTCAGTCTTAAATTATATTTAATTGGCCTCTGAGTTGGGTTACAGGGAGTTGCTTCCAATCACATCCACACGGACTGAAAGACTTCACTCACTTCTGTGAAACAATGGCATTGAGTGCTTACCAACATCAGAACCAATGCCAAAGGTTACCACACAGCTCATGCAAAACATCCGAATATGGCGTCCCTGTACTGTAGGACAGCACTTTGTTTTTGAAAGAATTCTTGAGGTAGAAATGATTTTGAACATTTCCTAACTGAAATCATTGGAATTGCTGAAGCATGGTGAGAGCTTCAGGTAGCATCTCTTCTCAAAGATTAAAAACAGGGAGCTCCTTTGTCACACAACAGCCTCTTTAATACCAGGCTGAACTGCAACCTGAAGCTTTTGAGTAGCCAGTTTTAACCAGCGTCTCCTTACATCATATAGGTCCAAATGATATAGCTAAAACAAAACTTTGTTTTTGCAACCTTGTGAACATAGTGTATTCCTAGAAATACAATTGGACACCCGAGGTAGTAAAAATATTTGTATAATTTGATTAATAACTCTAATATAACTGACTAAATGTCTCAATAATGTCACTTGGTTTATCTCATTTATTTTTCATAATGTACATGAATCACTTCACATGAAATGACTGAAGATTTTAAAGGTTTAAATTTGATGTATTTGTCATCATCAGTTCAGAAATCTTTTTACATAGAAAGTGATTATAATCTTACTAGACCATAATTTGTTTCAGTTAGTACAAAATGAGTACTAATATTACTATTACTAGTACTACTACATTTACATTGATTCATTTGGCAGACGCTTTTATCCAAAGCGATTTACAAGCAGGAGAGAATCTAACATTTTGTCAACACGCTAATCAGTACCGGTACTTTACAAGGCCATATTACTAGGATTAAAGCTGAAGTAATTAAGGGAGAGAACGAACGACATGATTTTTTTTCTTTTAATTAGACATAAAACATAGACAGTTGTTGATTAGTCAAATAAATGCGAAACAGGTATGTTTTGAGTTGTGAAGGATGCTGCAGTTCGAGTAGAGGCTGGCAGTTCATTCCACCATAGGGGAACTGAATGAGTAAAGGTTTTTGCTAATATACTACTAATACACATTTCTTTAATAATTTGACATACACAGCGCTTACCAGTCTGATTACAAACTTAGACAATAAAAACATTCATACAGTTAACATTCATATATGCTGCTGCCGCCACGAACACAAGTGCTGCGGGTGACCCGGGTTTGAATCCCGGCTCAGGGTCCTTCCCCAGCTCCTGAACCTCTATCTATCTCATCCCATCATTTCCTGTCTCTCTACATTGTACTGTCTGGCAGAAACTGTAAAAAGGCCCAAAAAACATTTGTCTCATATTGAGAAAAGTTGGTGCCACCAGTAAACGGTGTGTTTTGCATGACAGTACCAAGCATGGACAACTGGATTGCGGTCCTCTTGGCATTGCTGGTCCACTGGCACTAACCAGCATAAACCAGCTTGGACTTCACAACCAGTGTTGCTCAAGGGTGACCACCACCCAACAAACCAAATGTGGGACATGTACTAACTCTGTGTGGGACACCACTCAGTGCTTCCCCCAAGGTGTGTAATCCAGTGGGAGATAAATTACTGTTTGACTAACTGAGATTAGGCTAGTCACTAAGGCATATTGGATTTTAATTTTGCTTTTGCTTTTGCTCATATGCAAAACACAAAAAAACTATACATTTTTGTTATTAAGTTAGGTTTACATCTGAAACTATGCAATAAAATTGTTGCGATGATTGTGAGGTGATGATTGACACACATAGCGACGTTCTGTCGTCTCGTAGCCATGAAAAAGAATATAACCCATTGGGTATCTGCTCTTTTTCAAAGACCGTTTTGTCCATCTAAAACACCCGCTGGCAGGTGTGCTTTGTTTTGTTTATGCTCTGAAGGCTGTTTCACAGAGCGCTATTTTGCTGAGTTGCCATGTTCGTTTATTTTTAAGCGCTTTTATGCTTATTGTTCACTATTAGATCATAAAGCTTGGCACTTTAGGTGTTAAAAATCATCAGCTGTGGATATCACAGTGGAGATTTTTTTATGATGGATTTTTAAGGTTAGCCTATTTTCTCAGAGGTTATTTTCGGCTTGTCTTTGTTTGCTGTTTTTTCTATGAAGATCTGGTAACACTGTCACTTTAGCGAAGGGCTCATGAGAGCGATTAGCCCTGTGTCAAAATGTGCGAAAGTAAAGACTTCTTTTACTGTTCGTTTCCTTACATATAGACAAAGACACACCTCTGATGGGCTGATAACTATTGTGGCATGTTCATGCTAAATGCTGCCTCCGAAGTCACAACAAGTCACCTGCCTTGGTGTCACTGCCTTGTTGTGACAAGTCACCTTGCAGTGCAGTGACGTCTATCAAGTAAGGGTATTGTTGGCAGTGGAAGCCGGATCAGGGTTTGCTGTCCTGAACTTTACCATCGTGTAGTGTACTGTACCATACTGCTCAGTGAAAAAGAGCTGTTAGACAACTATTAGCAGCATTTTCCTGAAAATATAATATGCTGTATGCTCTTAATCAGCCACTGGTCTGTGTTAGCATCATTTTGTTCTATGATAGGCCTACTTACATTTTCGTTCCCGCAGTTAATCAATTTTGTTTTACTGTAGGTCTATAGAATAGATGTAATATGCACTTTTCGCTCGATTTATAATGGTGTCATTTAAAAAATACACACACAACTATGATGTCACATTCAGCTACCACACATTCAAGTTTAAAGCAGTCCTGTCTCATATGACTGTAATGTATGTCTTTCTGTTTGTGTCCCTCCCCTCTCTCATTGCTTTGTGTGTCCAGGTGGGTCATTTTCTGTGGGAACGTCCTGTGTCTCGGCTTCTCTTTCCACTCCTATCTCATTGATTTCTGGTTCTCTGGAGCTTCAGCAAACAACAGCGTTGTACCATATCGAGCCGATCACCTCGCATTTCCTGAGAGCTACAATACCGCTTCAGCTCACAGGCTCTACAGTTCGTGTCATTAGCAATGGGTGGGCAGACACTTTGATTATAGGAAGTGCCCAAGGCTTCAGATAAGAAGCAGGGGTTTGGACAATGCAGCCCGACTGATCCATCACTCAACTGAAACTTTGCTTTGTTCCAAAAGTCTGATGCATTACTTGATGATCTTGTCAATATATTTGAGGTATTCGTGGTAACAGGAGGTTTCTTCTATGACAGCATCATGAAAACAATCTACATAGCCAGTAACTCCACGAATGGCCACACACACTAGAGAAACAGTTTACTACAAAAGAGTTTGAGATTAGCATGTGGTTGAGGAAATGATACAATAAAAAATGACAAAAATATAATACAGTCTTTACAGTACTGGAAGCTAATAGTAAATGTTATGTTATTCGAATGTAGAGTAACGTTTTTTTTTTCGTTCTTTCTGTCAATGTCTATTGTGGTCTTCTGTGGCTTTATAAAATCAGTAAAGATAATCTAGTGTTTCACAAGCCTTAAAGATCATTTGCAGCGCACCTGTGTGACATCGAGAGTGTCTCGAATGAAAGGTTCACCCTGCACAAACCCCCACTGACAGACCCGTGTCCATCATTCCTGCCATATTAAAGCTGGGGTCATAGGTCATGGTGTTGGCCAGATGACAGTGTGCTGTCAGTGCAGCTAATTGTATGCCTGTTGTCCCGTCATGTCATTATCACATTCGCTCTTAGTGAGATAAGTTTCTCATTGTGACTCGAACAATAGCTTCCATTGGATTCAGGTAAACTAATATTGTCTTGTTTAGGGGTGAAGCTATGCTGTGTGTCAGTTTACATGGCTATGATCATTTTAGCGTTCTTAAGACCATTATCACTATACCATTGCTCATGATTAGTGACTTAAACAAATCATGCAGAGCAATAAGCAAGCACATTCATTCTGAAGTCATTACAGTAGATGGTGAAATCAAACCTAGGCTGTAACAGACTTTATGAATGACCCGAGCCACATCTGCAGACCAAATTATAGAGAGTTTTCAGACTTGGGGCCTCATTTATAAAATGTTGCGTAGAAACTGTCCTAAATTAGATTTTACTATAATTTCTCAAAGTGCGTATGTGTGATTCATAGAATGAACGTACGCATAGAAAACGCGTGTACGCCTCTCTATCAGATGTGAAGTCTATAAATTGCAAATGATCCTGAAATTGGGTGCAGCTGAACAGTTTCAGATCTCCGCCTTTTAATGATATCTAATTAATTTCATTGATATATAAAAGAGCATCAGTCAACATCCAAATCCTTTACGAGCGGCGAGAATGACTTATATTTCCAAAAACCTGCAGCACTCGGACAAGCAAAAGTGCGTACGTCTGCTCAGACCCCGATGTGGCGCTAAGCACTTTTCCACATTGAAGACCGTTTTTATAAATATGAAGGTTGTCGTAGATTTTTGCGTACGCACACTTTTACGATCAAATCTGTGTGTATGCACGTTTTATAAATGAGGCCCAGAAGTTTGTTTGTCTTCAACGAGTGACTGAATTGTTATAATGCTTTTTACGGACCGCTCTCCATCTCCCATGATGCATCGTGAGGCGACCACCTGATTGGAATCAAATGGAGGACACTGACAGTTAACACCACAAACGTATGTTTGTACACTTGTGTTCGTTATTGTTGACAGTTTTTTCTACTTTTAAAGAATGAATGTTATTAAATATAATATACGTAAAGGTAAGTAAACACAACAAGCAGTTGTTTTGTTCTCTTTAGTACAATAATCGTGACAAATAAAGCAAAAAAGAACCTTTAGCATTTTACAAAACAATTCTTAAAGCCACACAGGTGTAATTTAAGGTAGGTGTTATGTTTATGACGGTACTGTCCAACGCATGGTAAATACGGTAGCGTCTGTAGTCGCACATTCATTTTCAGAGTGAACTAGGGATCGGTTTCAGAAGCAAAATATGTGTGTGAGAGGAATTTGCATGTGCACAAACGTTCCCCTCAACGGTCAGCACCGATCTTTAGCTAAGAGGCATTTCTAGATGTACATGTGTACATGAAATGGCTTTGGTGAAGATCTGAGTGTATTGTTGTGTGACTGCACTTACAGTACATGCAGGGAGTCTCTGGAAGTGTCATCAGTGTAGTTGGTAACAGTTTGTTTGACATTCCAATGCTATCAGTTTGGAAGAATAACATGTTTGCTCTCAAGTCGGCTGCTGATACATCAGCGTTAGTCAATAAAGTAAATCTTCCTTAATTGCATTCTTTAAACAAAACTCATTTTCAGCCTGACAAAGAATGTTATTGAGTCTTAAGGCCACTTTGACTCTTTCCTTTATTCATATATTGACATTTGTACACCCTGGGAAAGTTTGGTGAAAACATATTAAAGTGTCACTTACAGGGTCTATGTTTTACGTAATCCACTCCTGTATGACAAATTCAATTCATTATGTTAAAAAAATGCATGTAGACAAAAATTGGACACACCTACATTATTATTATTTCTCACATTTTAGAATAATGGTGTGGAATTTATTTAATGGACAAATGGTATTTATGGTGTGAGGAGTGTAAATAATGTTCTTCTTACAGTATATGTACACGCATATAGGATTAAAAAGATCCTTCTTCGCAGTAGCTGATTTGACAAATTATCCTCACTAATTACAAAATAAATAGGCTTAGTTAACTATTTTCATGCATTAAAGAAGTTCATGATAAACATAAAGTCAGTCAAATGTATCCAAACTTTTGACTGTGGAAGTAAGAATCCAAGAATTCTCAATGAGTTTATCATGTCTCCTTGACATCATGCCAAGTATCCAAGTGCCTACATATACTAAAACCTTGTATACAGTAATACGTTTTCATTTGAAAATGTATCTTTTTCTCTCCGTTTTGGCTTTACATCCAACCTGAGACAGAGTTTTTGTCAACGAAAACAGAGCTTTTTGAAACGCTCCCCAAAGTGGATGAGTTTGAAAATGCCATTTTCACTTAACAACAGTTTTGCCAAAGGGCGTTTTCAAATGAAAACATATTAGTGTGCACAAGGTTTTTGTGTGCTGATTTTCTGCATAGTTTTTATGTTAATGGAGCTTGGGTTTAAAATCGATTTGTCTTGATTGTAGCATTATACTGAATTTGAGAAGACATATGTGCATGTTACTAAAGTGTGTGAGCTATAATTTTCAAATACACTGACCTGTAATCAGCAGTATTACCACGGGTTCACACTGCACGCGTGAGCAGCGCCTTCAGAGTTTGTACAGCGTGACAGCAGCTGCTTCAAAGGTAAAAGGTGAGCAAGACAACCATAAATGTGGTACTGCTAGAGCTATAGCTGTCTGTGTATTATGTAATAAGATAAAATAAAGTTTATAAATCATCATCTGGCTAGTTTACTGGCGTGATTTTATACACCATACTTTCACGTAAACTGAATAATTAAAAATGAATGGGAACATCATCTAAAAATGTGTGGGGTTTTCTACATACTTCTAGTCTTGCAAAAACAACAGACTCGCTTATGCTGTGCATTTTGAGCAATTGTATTTTAAAATAATTATAGAAAAATAAACAATAAAATAACAAAAGTCTGCTGTCACTTTAACTGAGCATGAGCGTGCTGCTCAAGCGACGCTCCTGCTTGACCTGCTCCCGGTGTGAAAGCAATCATTCGTTAACATGCACGGCGAAAAAAATATGCGCTACTAGGGTTCCTCAAATCTTACCCTGGAGTGCCAATGCCCTGCAGAGTTTAGCTCCATCCCTGATCTAACACATCTGAGCAATCTAATCAAGGTCTTCAGGACAAAGCCACTTTGGAAGCATGGAACCTTTAGTCAAAAAACCCATAGCTAACGGCTAATGCTAACGCTGCGGCTTCCAATAGTAAAAAAATGGAAACAGCTAGCTATATTAGCTGGTTACATTAAAAATCCATTGATATCGCTGATACTGCTGTTTCAACACAGTCTCACAGGAATTCGTGACATTGTCACGTACTGTAATCTATTAATTCGTGTTTACTGACACGAATTTCTCCTTTTTTTCGTGTCAGTCAGCACGACTTTTTTCATGTCACCTAGCACGACTTTTGATCTAATGTATTTTAAAACGCGGTATCTTTCATATGTATAAATTTATATCAACACAATCTGATGGGAATTCATAGCTATTTTACAAGGTGGTTCATTCGTGTGAATTCCTATTTCCTACGATCTCATTGGTATGTTTTGACTTTTCCCCTGTGACGTTGAGTTTAGGGGCAAGGTTAGGGGAGCCATTTATCATTGCTTTGCCACCTCGTGAAACTCACGTTTTTAGCTAAATTAGACTTTACGGTTGTCATTTTAGGGTTTGGGGTGGGAGGAGAGCCATGAGGGAACGGTGCGAGGCCGATGACGCGAGTGATAATGAGTGTCAGCTGCACGTTGCACCGGTCTTGCATCTCTCACGGAGGAGCGGAAGCATAAAAGGACGAGCGACAGGAGTGAAGGAGAGAGAGGACCAGGCCTGGACATTGTGTTAAGTTTTATTTATGTTTGTGTGGCCGGCAGTTGACCGTAAGGCAGCTGTCCCTTTACTTTTGTTTTGTTGTTGGTTTATTTTATTAAAAGTTTGATTTAATGTTCGCCGGTTCCCGCCTCCTTCCCGTTTACTTCTAATTTTGTTACAATCAGTTTTATTGTTTTATGGACATCAGCAGCATGCATTTTTCTATATGAAAACAGAAATTTTAATAAAAATATAACTTAAATACAACTAGGTTGTATAACGAAGCAAACAGCATGGTTTGAAAAGAAACAATCAAACATTATACAACAAATAATTAAAATACAATTTGTCAAATGAACAATTCACGCCCATTTTATCACTACATTCCTGGAAAAACAACGCCACAAATGCATAAATTCAATATTTAGCAAATAAACGCTTAACTTATCATATGTTCTCTCTGCAATGCTTATCTGGTTGTCAATAACTCCACCTCTCACTTCCGTTCTGTAGCTGTGGTTCAGAAACTGCGGTTTTGAACCTTCTGCAGCTGAATACATCTCGTGGCTTTAGCGGTACGCAGGAAAGCAGACCAGAGGGTGTTTCTTTCGGCTGGATGCCAATAGAAGAGAAGTTTCACTACACTGAATAAATCGCTTTTGTGAGGAAACAGCTGTTCATTTAAGGAATCAACTGCCTGTCCATTAATGTTCAACATGTTTTACACTAAACAATACTTTCGTTGGGGAGGATATGTCAATTTTACTATGATAAAATGTTTATTTTTTAAGAGAAGGCAGAGTAGCGAATGTTGCGACAGGCAGGACTCACTTACGGCATTATCGTAGATTTTTATTGTAATATTGAATGATGGATTTCAGGTTTTAGCAGTTATGAGAACACTTGCATTGTAACTAAAACTGCATGTACTGTATGCATATGACGCTGATGCAATTTTATGAAAAAGAGGACATGAGTATTGTAAAATATTATATTGTATATTTGTTATTGAATGAAGTTGAAATGTTTGAATAAATACATTTGAAATGTAATGACTTTTGCACTGTTGCGTTGATCACGACAATGCAATTTAACGAATAAGGTAAAATAAACAAATAAAAAGGTATGGTTTCTTTGACTTCCAGATTTCAACAAATAAATTGCATTTACAATTACGGTCATGTGGTGTATTTTAAACCATAACAATATCAGCATAATCAACCAAATCCCTTTTCTTGTGCAATATGTATTGACAATACAAACAAACAAATCCACACGAAACTGTGAGACGTAAACTGTTACAGACTGTCATAAAACAGTGAACTCTAGCCACTGACGCCACTGCCTGATAATGCCTCACGTGATCCATGTTAGCCATTACGCTTTTTCCTGTGGTAAGTATTGCAGACCCTTCCATCTCTCTATATAAGAGTATCTATTTATTTTATTTTATTTCATTTATAACAGGGACAATGCATATTAATAAACATTACTGTAAATATGCCAGAGTTAGCCAAAAGGCATTTTCTCTGTTCAGGATGTGATCAGGGTTTGAGCTAAACTCTGTAGGGCGCTGGCCCTCCTGGACCAGATTTGAGGAACCCTGATATATTTGCATCAGTAAACAACAGGCCTCTGTTGAGCTCTTCAGCGCTAGCAAGAGTTAAAGGCTTCAAAGAGATTTTTAAAAAGTCATTGTTGTTATGACAACAGGCTTAAAGCACCTGTGACACTTGACCCTAAATGCGACCTTTCAGTGCAGATAGATCTACTCACCTTCTACATCTTTCACAAGAATCTGAATTCGTTACACATTATTATATTAAGTTATATTATAACTGTAATGTATTGGGTAACTGTTGTTTGGGGATGTTTCTTTAAGAGAGCTGAATGGGGGTAGGGAAGTAGGGGGGGGTGTTCATGATACCAAAAAACGTGGCAGTTCAGCCAGGTAGTAGGGGATGTAGTTATAACAGCCACATGTACTGTTGATGATGTTCAGTAAAGGTTCTTAAATGTTACCTGTCTACTCCGTCATTGAAGAATATTACATTGGCGACGAGCGGAGCCGGACCGCTGTGTGCAGATAAGTGATTGGGGGATAACAAGTGTATGCGAACATGGCTATGCTGGGCCGTATCGAAGAGTTTGATGACTGTGCTAATTATTCTTTTGAGGAATACATTGAAAGACTGGAATGTTTTTTTCATGCAAACAACATTGAGGATTAGGACAGAAAACGCTCTGTGCTACTGAGTGTGTGTGGTGCAAAGACGTATTCCACTTTACGTTCAGTGCTTGCCCCGACACAACCGTCTACTGTGACTTATGCGAACATTGTGGCTGCTTTAAAACGCCATTACAGTCCAGCGCCATCAGAGATCGTGCAGCGTTTCCACTTCCATAATTGTAAACAGTAACCACATCAAAGTATTTCTAACTACATTGCTGAGCTTAGACGTTTGTCAGTGCACTGTGCGTTCGGAGATCAGCTAACCGCCCCGATGAGGGGCTACAGCGCCGCTTATTGGCTGAACCTACGCTTACGTTTAAAGAGGCAGAAGAAAAGGCTCTGGCTGCTGATGCAGCCCTGTTAAACACTCGCCTCCTTCGTCAACAACAAAACGAATCGCAACCGAATGATGATATTCATTATGCAGCTCACGCTTCAGTTCATAAAACAGCGGCACAAACTGAAACTCCAAAGTGTGACAAACCATGCTTTAGATGTGGTGGCCAGCATACTCCACAAGCTTGTAAGTTCACCACGGCAGTATGCCATTACTGTAAGAAAAGGGGACATATAGCTCGGGTGTGTTTAACAAGAACCAAGCACAATACTGGACAAGGTACAGGAAATACAAAAGCGGGGCAGAGTACAGATATCATAACGCATGAACAGCAAAATGAATACTATGTTTACCACACTACAGGAACATTAAAAAAAGGGGGCAGAAGCCATATTTGGCCACTGTTGTCCTAAATGGAAAAGCACACACGATGGAAGTGGATTCCGGAGCAGCATGTTCCCTGATTAGTGAGCACACTTATCACTCGTTGTGGCCTGATCAACTTCCGGAAATGCACCAAGACAAGGGAATACTAAAACAGTGGTCACAAGCAACTTTGGAATTGAAAGGATATATGTTTGTGGAAGTAAGGTACAAGGGCACAGAAAAGACTCTTCCTTTGTTTGCCAAGGGCAGGGCATTAGTCTGCTGGGACGAGGCTGGTTTGAACCACTAGGGATATCAGTGGAAGGGATACATGGCATACAGTTGCAGTCTCTGGAGGACATCTTGACTGAATATGCAGAGGTTTTTCAGGACATTGGTGCCTGCCGAGCAGCCCCAATCTCTATTGACATTGATTCCACAACGACCCCACTTTTCTTTAAGGTACTGCTAGTTCCTTTTGCTTTATGGCCACAACTAGATGAGGAGCTGGATAAGTTAGTGGCACAAGGGATTTTCGAACCTGTGCGACATGCAAGATGGGCCACACTCATAGTGACAGTAGCAAAAAAGGATGGGGGTCTGAGAATTTGTGGTGACTATCGTTCCACTGTGAATACAGCTGTTAAGCCGGATGTGTACCCTTTACCCACAGCATCTGAACTTTTCTCAAAACTAGCTGGGGGAGTATTCTTTACTAAACTTGATTTGAAACAAGCTTACCAACAACTTCCAGTGGATGACAAAGCAGCAGACTTGCTAACTATTAACACCCATCGTGGCCTTTTCCGACCTCGGCGATTGCAGTTTGGAGTGTCAACAGCTGTTTCAAATTTTCAGAGATTTATGGACACTCTGTTCGCTGGAATTCCAGGAGTCCAGCCATATCTGGATGATATCCTAATTTCAGGTAAATTCATGGAAGACCACAATGCGCAGCTAAAGGCTGTTTTTAAGCGTCTTGCAGAAGCTGGTCTGAGGCTGCAAAAAGAGAAAAGCATTTTTGCAGCGACTCAAGTTGAGTTTTTGGGGTTTCGAGTGGATAAGGATGGAGTTAAGCCAACTCGTGAAAAAGTGGAGGCTATTCAGAAAGCCCCGGCTCCACAAAACAAAACAGAGCTCCAGGCCTTTTTGGGGCTACTGAACTTTTATAACTGTTTCCTTCCCCACAAAGCTACAGTCATGGAACCCCTGCATCGCTTGCTGGATCACTCTGCCACGTGGCAGTGGGGAGCCAAACACGAAACAGCTTTTACGCTAGCAAAACAGCTGCTGCAAACAGATAAGGTGCTGGTGCATTATGACGAAAAAAAAACACTGGCAGTGGTCTGTGATGCCTCACCATATGGTCTTGGTGCTTTATTGTTCCACATGGAATGTGATGGCCAGGAAAGACCCATCTGTTTTGCTTCCAGAACAATGTCTTCCACTGAACGGAATTATGCCCAGATTGATAAGGAGGCTTTGGCTGTCATTTTTGCAGTCAGGAAGTTTCATCAGTATCTTGCAGGTCATCATTTTGTGATTTTTACTGACCTCAAACCCTTGCTGGGCCTTTTACACCACTCCAAGCCAATGCCTGCTGTTCTGTCACCACGGATGTTACGATGGAGTGTGATCCTTGGAGCTTATGACTATGAGCTATGTTACATACCTGGGAAAAACATCTGAAATGCTGATGCCCTGAGCCGTCTGCCCTTGCCCGGGTTACACCCCCACCCTTGGAGGTTTTGCTACCGGAAATGGTGCCAGACGCGCCTATGCATGCGATCAAATTGCTAGCCTCACGCTCAAGCACCCTGTTTTGTCACGGGTGTTACGCTGGGCCCTGCATGGATGGCCAACTGATATGAGAGACAGCCAATTCAAACCCTTTCTGTTGCGCCGCCATGAGCTCTCTGCCCACAAAAACTGTTTGCTATGGGGAAGCCGTGTTGTGGTTCCGGACTTGGCGAGGGCAGAAGTACTTGCCATGTTACATGATGCTCATCCTGGCATTGTGCACATGAATGGACTCGCAAGGAGTTATGTGTGGTGGTCAGGTATGGACAAGGATATAGAGGAGACTGTCAGAGCATGTGATACCTGTCAGAAGTCATGTCATGCACCACCCAGGGCAAATGTGCACCCTTGGGAATGGACAACGAAAAGTTGGTCCAGGTTACACGTTGACTTCGCAGGCCCCTTTCAAGGTAAACTATTTCTCGTAGTAGTTGATTCGCATAGCAAATGGCTCTAAGTATCTCTGATGAGCTCCACGTCATCGTCTGCTGTTATTAACACACTGAGACTTCTTTTTGCAACACACGGCTTGCCTGATGTCATAGTATCGGATAATGGGGCTGCATTCACCTCTGCACAGTTCCAGGAGTTTGCTGAACGGAATAGCATTCGACACATCACCACAGCGCCGTATCATCCAAGTTCAAACGGACAAGCTGAGCGCATGGTGCAGACTGCGAAGGAGTCTCTCTCCCGCATCACCAAAGGTGATTGGCAAACTCGACTTGCTTGCTTCCTGCTGTCACAGCACGTCACACCCAACTCGGCAACAGGTAAAAGCCCTGCTGAGTTGCTCATGAATCGGCGACTAACCACTGCCCTTGACAGGCTACACCCTGATTATGAAAGCAACATGCACCACAGGCAGGATAGTTCCTGCTGACAAATGCCAGGACAATGTAAGGAAATTCAAACTGAATGACATGGTGTACATGAGGAGTTACACCAAGGACCCCAAATGGATACCGGGGATCATTGTGGACATCACAGATCCTTTGTCGTACAAGGTCAGTGCCTATGATGGACAGGTACACAGAAGGCATGTTGATCAGCTACGGGAAAGAGTGTCAACTGTTGCCAACTCATCAAGGCCAGAGCCCAATGGCTGCACTGATCGTTTACCTGAGACCGTAGCATCTGGAATGCCTGAGCCACAGCCACCAGCACCAAATGAGGGAAGCCTTGAACCTGCTGAGAATGGAAATGGGTCGGAAGGCATATCTGGGACTCCTGGCCTGCGGAGGTACCCTGTAAGAGATCACCATCCTCCAAAAAGATTTGCAGACTTTCTGGACTGGGGAAAAGGAGTGTAATGTATTGGGTAACTGTTGTTTGGGGATGTTTCTTTAAGAGAGCTGAATGGGGGTAGGGAAGTAAAGGGGTGTGTTCATGATACCAAAAAACTTGTCAGTTCAGCCAGGAAGTAGGGGATGTAGTTATAACAGCCACATGTACTGTTGATGTATGTTCAGTAAAGGTTCTTAAATGTTACATGTCTACTCATTGAAGAATATTACAATAACAACATAAATCTTCAAGCAAATCACCTTTTTCCATGTATGTCAATACTTCATTTCTCCAAATGTAAATTATACAATAAATACATACTTTCAACATTACACTTTTGCTCCTGCCAGGTTTGTGCAGGAACCTTGGAAAAATAATGGGCTTTCCATGCGTTTTTTTTTTTTGCCATGCTAAAGGAAAGCCTGACCTATTAAACACACATAGAGAAATAAGTGGTCGAGTGTCATGCATGCAAAAACACTTATTGTTTTTCCACAATGCATAATGGCCTAAAAGCTTAGCTGTATTTTGGTGCTGCAAACATTCTCTTGCAAGTAGGGATACACAGAATGTTCGGCAACCGAAAATATTTGGCCGAAAATAGCAAAAAAGCATGTTCGGCCAAATAAGTGAAATATGGCCGAACACATTTACCGAATATGACGTCTGATGCGATCAAGCAGCAACCAACGCGGAGAGAGAGACGGGCACGCTTTATTAACGCAGAAAATGTGTCGGCAGTGTGTGGAAGCATTTTAAAGTGTCAGAGAAAGACACGACACGGGACCTGCGGCACGGGAGTACATTTCCGGACAAAAGCGTTGTTACCGGTAGACTGTGGTCTGAAGCCACGCCACTCCCGACATCCTTTGACATCGCACAGTGGTGTTGTGCACAGAGTTCCCTGTACTAAACAACTTGGAATGTCAAGCTATGTCTGTGCATCCCTAGTACACCTTTTGAGAAAACAGTCAGTTTGATTTTGTCGGCTGAGTTTAGAGAGAAGTGAACTGAAATGGTTGTCAGTCAGCCTCAGTCTTATGTTAAATGAAACGTTTTAATGAACTACTTTGTTGTAGGCAAACAGAGTACATTACATTCTTTCTGCAGTCAGTTAGTCCATTGAATGCTTGGTTTGCTCAATTTTATATTTTAAGTTCAATTACATTGAAAAGCAAGACAAAATATTCATTCAGTTCATGCAATAGTGAAAAGAATAGCTAAATAAATAGAAGAAATGCGAAAAAAACTGGTTCGGTATTCGACCAAGTGTTTAATTTTTATTCGGTTTCGGCCAAGAATTTTCATTTCGGTTCATCCTTACTTGTGTGGGATTACAAATTTATACAATGTTATATTTAGGTTAAAGTTATGTACATTATCTTTCACATTTTGAGGTAAAGATGCTTACATTCTATGAATATCAAGTCAGGCAGCCCAGATGTCTGAAACATTACCCTTTTGTCTTTATTCACTTCCTGACCATTGGGCAGGGTCCCAAGTTAAAGTTGAATGTTAAGCTTTAAGGCACAGCTAAGCCTTTGTCTCTATGATAATGTGAAGGTATGGGCAATACTGTGAGGCTGAGTGGATTAGCACCTATGCATTTGAATGACACTGTTATGCTGTTGAGACCTTGGCTGGGACAATTCTGGTAACGGCTCATTCCTGTATTGCATTTGCATGCTTTGTGTAAATCATCTCCACCTCTATGTATCCCGCCCCCTTGAAAGGTATAAAACTCTACTGTACTGAACTAAAAGTCAGACTTGGATGACTACATCGACGCACAGCGAGTCCTCAATAAAGAGAACTTCTGTATGAAAGATATCCCATCGTCTCCTGGTCTCTGCTTCGACGAGGAAAAAGTTTCCTACACTTGCAAGTAAATTTTCTTGTCTAAGAAAACGATTCATTAAATTATTCTTAGACCTTCACCAAATCATGGCAAACTGTGTGACCTCAAAAGTGTGTTCAGGAGTTTTGGGTTACTGTTAATAAACATCTGTCAAAAATTATAATAGAGCAACTATTTTTTCTTGTTGTCTTTAATTTTCCTAACTTTAGCTGCCCTGCATGACTGCATGTTTCTTGTTTGTCATGTATTCTTCTGTTGTATCTTAGTGTTGATTGAGCACATGTCTTGTATTTCTTTTCTCCGGTTGTGTGTCTTTGCCCTGCCCTCTCATTTTCTTGTTTTTAGTTCATTTTCCTACCTTCCAAACTATACATTGTGGGGAAAGTAACGCCCAGCCTCTGTTATTACATTATTAAACAAATGCAGTGTTTCAGCTCCTTATGAAACATAAATACAGTATATGAAACTATAGTGGAAAACTACATTTATTCCGAAACACATACTGGAACCAAGTGGTTATATTTCTCAATAAAAGCCTTCTCAAAGAAATACAAAAGAGAAAACAACAGTCACAGAATGTGCTGGCTATCAGCTTATCTTAAAGGAAATGACATCAACATGTATTGTAAATAATGTCCACCAGTTTTCCAGTCACCTGTCTTTCTGGCCCGTTCATCTTGTTCAGCAGAGAAACCATGCAAATACCTCAATCAATAACCCAGGTGGCTGAATTGCCGGCATCTCTTGACTGATCATGAGCTGGAGGCATTTTTACACCAGCCCAGATAAAGCTTTATCCAAGTGTAGATCTCCCTTCTTCTGTGTAGATTTCCTGTCTCAGCCAGAGGAATGTCATGTGGTTAGCTGCTGCTCTTAATGTGCCTTCTCAGACACATCTGGGGTGCCAGACCAGTTAATGCTTACCTCTTGAAACAGCATGGCTTACAGGGAAAGGTCATGCCCTTTGCCTGGAGTCTCCATCCATTTTGTAAGCTCCAGGGTCATGCCCATAACATGCCCACAGGGCAGAAAGGACAGCCGGCAGATGCCGGTGCCTTCAGGCCACTGTCTTAATAACTTTTCCTCATGCAGCCCAGTAGGTGATGTTACAGCTCTAATCCTTTCAGACCTATAGAGCAGCACCCAGCGGCTCACATCCACTTAAGTGCGGCCCGTGGCATGATACTCCTGTATCATGAGAGGTGAGCGGGCCTCGGGCGGAATGCAGATTAGTTCCAGTGACCTCAGATTCGCCAACTATTTCTGTCAAGTCAAAGCTTTTTACAATTTGCATCAAATCAGCTGAAAACGAATATACAGTATATATATATATATATATATTATATATATATATATTTTTTAAACAATAGCCCTAAAAATAACATGAAATAGAGAAAAGTAAAGGAAATCAAATGCATACAGTACACACATACAGTACAAACACATCTAGACTGGGTATGGTTGTAACACTTTTTGCTTTAGCATCTGTATCTCAAAGAGTTTTCAAGCTGGAGGGCTCAAACGTTTATACCCACATCTGTTTACTACAAAAGACACCCTTCGAAACCTCTGCAAGAATAACACACAACTTATAAGGTTATGTCAAATTCACGGAGTGCCTTTGTTACAATCTACCCCACTACAGGGTTGGAAAAATTACTTTAGCATTTTTTTTGTTCTGTTGAACACAAAAGAAGACATTTTGAAGAATTTAGTACAGCAAACAGTACTGGGGGACTTTTGACTGCCATTGTATTTTTTCCTACTATGAGAGTCAATAGGGGGCAAAATCTGTTTGGTTATAAGCATTCTTTCAAATATATTTTTTTTTTTTTTTTTTATTAATTTTTTTTTTTTTTTTTTGTATTATTTTTTTAATTTTTTTTTTATTTTTTTTGGGGGGGTAAAGTATCCCTTTAACTCATTAATTGGTTAAAGCACCGTTACAGCTTCAATTCCTTTTGGGGTATGATGAGAGCTTTACACATCTGCATTTGGCAATTTTCTGCCATTCTTCTCCTCAGATCCTCTCAAACTCTGCCAGGTTAGATGGGAATCATCAGTAGACAAACATTTTCAGGTTTCTACAGCTGTGTTTCATTGGGTTCAAGCCCAAGCACTGGCTGGGCCACTCAAGGACATTCACGCAGTTGTCCATACGTCACTCTTGCATTGTGTTCAGGATCATTGTCCTGTTAAAGAATGAACCTTCTGCCCAGTCCGAGGTTCTAAATCCTCTGGACTGTTTTCATTAAGGGTATCTTTGTATTTTGCATCATTGAGATTTCCTTCTACCCTTACAATTTCCCCACACCCCCACAGCATGATGCTGTTACCACCATACTTAACTGTTGAGATGGTATTGTGCAGGTGATGAGCAACGCCTGGTTTCCTCCTGATATGATGCTTGAAACTAAGATTCATCGGACCGAATCTGGTTTCTGACAGTCTTTTGCGTGTTTTTTGTTGTGTGCAAATTCCAAGTGGGTTTTCATGGGTCTTCTTCACTGAGGAGAGGCTTGAGTTTGGCCACTCTGTCATAAATCCCAGATTGGTGGAGTGCTGCATTGGTGTTTGTCTTACTGTAAATTTCTCTTTGTGGATGTGTAACTATTACTGATTACAAATTGCATGGTACAATTTGTAATCAGTAACATAATCCCTTAGATTACACATTTCTTGTAATGTAATCAGACTACTTTTTGATTACATTTGTTTACTGTGTCTGTTCATATACATATAAAAGTACATGAAGTATTAGAAGTTGGGTTGGTTGGTTGGTTTAACAGTTAAAGTGGTAGGTTTACCAAAAATAAAAATGTAATTTGTAACAATAAAATAGTAATCTGTTCTTGTAAGAACTCTAGTTGCTGAATTTTGGACTAGCTGAAGTTTTTGTACTAAGCCAGCAGGGCAACCAGCCAGTAAGGCATTGCAATCATCTAATATTGATCTCATGGATGCATGGATCAACTTTCCTGCTTTTTCTACATGCCAATGACAACATGTATCAGAGTTATGAGCTGGGAACCATTAACTCTGATTTACTTGTCAAGCCTGGTTTCTTCTCTATTTGTATACATCATTGGAGCTTGGTTCCTTGCCACTGTCTGCCAGTGTTGGGCTGGCTCACAAGGAGATTGCTGATCAGGTTTAGGCCTTTATACTTTAATATTGCCTTTAACGTATTAGTAAGACTAAAATTGTGTATAAAAATAACTTTTCCTGGCATGCTAACTGTGCAATTCATAATATTATTGCAAAATCTTGTTTGATTTGTTGATAATGTATCTAAAGTATCGCTATCTGATCTTTTGTAAGATCAGCTATTTCATATTACTTGTAAGGTTATACCTTTTTTGTGTGTATTCAACATTCATTCTCTTTTTGTTTTTTTCTTGTACAGCTGCTTTGATACAATGCAAATTGTAGAAAGTGATTTTAAAATTAATTTGACTTTATAGGTCCTTTAAAATGTTTATTAAAAAGCATAGAACCATTACAACTTCATGCTCCTGTGTATGTCTTCATATACCTCTCTCTAGGTTCCTTCAGAGAAAACTTCCATAAAGATATAGCTTCATTCCACAGTAATTCATTCTGCTGAGCTCTGATTGATCCCAGCATCTCCAGACAGTGTTCAAAGTGATCTGTTTAATGGTTAATATTCTTACCACCCTCCTGCTGGGATGGATAGTCAGTGAGACTTACCCTGGGGTTACGGATCCTCTCAGGACAAGGCACCCTGCTATCATCATCATCATCAAGATCCAAGATCCTACACACATGCTGCAGGTTCTTAATACACGAGGCAGTTATTGTATTTTCGTACAACCTCAGCTGATGCTAACTGTATTTCCTGGCTCCTGACTATATGGTTTATTGGATATGCTGTTTTTTTAGATCTGTGTTGTAGAGTGGGTATTAGAAGGTATCCATTCATTCCTCAAACCTGCATCTTGGGCCACAGGCAGGGCACACTCTGGATAGGTGGTCTGTCCAGTCCATTGCAAGGCACTCACATACACAGACACATGTAGTAAATACAGATGAGGTAGAGAAGAAGACCTCCAATTTTTAGGGGAAAATCTTAGTAAGGTTCTCATAGGCATCACAGAAATCATCCTATGTCTCTATGCTATCTAGAAAGTGTACGATGTGTTGTATGAGTACCCAATGCCACAAGCTACTGTACGACACAGAGTTCCAAAACTCTTGTCTGTAAGAGTGTGGTATTCACCTGTGCAATGTTGTTTTTTGTGTGTGGGTTTGAAATTTGATGGTGGATTATTTTCTTACTAACACAAGCGAACCACAAGCTTCATATATTCGTATATATCTGAATGAGCTTTTTGAACGCAAATAGAGATATAAAGGCACTTGAGAGTGTTTCTTAGGAAAATGGCAGAGTGACTCCCCAACGTCTGGTAAAAGACTCCCAGAGGCAGATGATAAATCCATGGCAACCTGGGAAGCGGTGAGAACTAAGAGGCACAGACGGACTCCACCAGAGGAGATAATGCTAATGAGGACTCACAGGGTGAAACAAAATGGCTTAATTGTATTGAGTTCATCCCATGTTAGAGCACAAAGGCTTGCTGAGGTTACGCTCACACATGAGGCTTATTGTAATCCCTCTGTAGTTACTAAGCAAAAGGCATCTTCTCATGGGACCAGAGGGCTATCCTCTCTGCACTACCTATGCAGTTCTTTAAGGAAGTATCAATTCCTTACTGATACGTGTTCGCACAAAAGCTTCAAGAAAGCACACTTAAGCCTGTGGCGTACTTTTTTAAGACGTTTAGCCGAGCGTACGCATACAGCCGAAAGCACAGCCTTGCAAAGTATACTGCTTTCGACTCGCATACACACAGGTATTGAAGCATGGACATTGCAACATATTGCAGTACTTCTCTGGGCCTACCTTGACTCTATGCTCCCAGGACACTGTTGCCACCTGGTGGTTAAAATAATTACAGCAAGAAATGGAATGCACAGACCTGCGCATACTTTGTACGCGAGGCAGGGCCGTAGCTAGAGGATTGGGGCCCCCTGAAAAATATTGATGTTGGCCCCCCGCGCACACATATCATATACTGTACAATATACAAGCATGGAGGCCCACATATATCCTAATAGGTGTTTCTTACAAAATAACAAAACAGTTAACAAATAAATGCATATAAAGGTTTTTTACTGAACATCAGCACAAGAAAAATACACAAATATAAAACAAATATTATAACAAATAAATAGCAACAGTAAAGCAACAAAAAATAATTTTGATCAGTAATGAACACTGAAATAACTATGAAAATTATGCAAACCATTCTTATTACATCAATTGTATTGTAGGTTTGCTTGATCTTTAAACTTTGATGACATTTCACGTCACTTCACCTAGGATGAACCGAAATCCCATTGTCTGACTTTTTTATTGGCAAAGTCACTTATGATGTCTTTGAAGTCCAGCTGTCTGCTTAGCTTAGGATACAGCAATTCTCCTGGCCTTTCTCTCCTTCTTTTCATTCCGTTTCTGGTAACCTGATTTATATTTTCTTTTCCCTGACATTGTCAGTCAGCATGTACATCGCTAACTTCATCTGACGTCTCAACTCTGATTGGTCGTCTTGTTCACGAGCTGGGGTGGGACTTCTGAGAAAACTTCTTATCAGACTAAACCATTTTTCGGGAGGGTAGAGGAGCAGATATTAGAAAATTTCTTTAACCAAATTGCATGCTTTTTTGTGGTTTTCATAATATCTCAGTTATACAACTAATAAAATATTAGAATTATTCACAGAACATGGGCCTATATAGTATAATTCCTGGATTTTGTGGGGCCCACCGCCCAGGGGGCCCCTAGAATTGTTCCCACCTTTCACCCCACTAGCGACGGCCCTGACGCGAGGTCACAAAATTCTGGCAGTGCGCGTATGTTAACCGCGTACTACTATGATGACGATATTTGTGCCAAGCGCACTGTACGCTGTCCCTCGCGTAAGCATACTCACTGACTATGCAGTAAAAAAGTTTTTCCGTCGCGTTTTTCTTGTATCGCAACACTGTGGTCAAAATGATCTGTGTTTGCATGCATCTTGGAAAATCACTGTATTATGCATGCCAGGCCAGTGGGTGGTGATGTCACTCTGCAAAGTAATTACTGTAGCTTAAAGCCCCCTCTGCTGGTGTAAATAATCACTACATGGTTATTGTTGATTTGATACTCAGGACATGTTGATCGCGCTTGTTCAGTTATTTTCTGGTTGTTTTGGACATGCTGTAAAATGGGGACATTTGCAGGGACAGCTCGAGTCAGGGACAGAACACCAAAAACCAGGACTGTCCCCGGAAAACGGGGACGTCTGGTCATCTTACTGTATGATGAACAGTGTGTTTAGAGAAAGCCTCAATCATACATAGGTCACTGTTAATGTTAACTACTGAGAACTGTAAAACACCACACTGGGCTGGAAAGCTAGGCTATATGTTGGCAATATAGGGCAGAATTGCGTGGTGTGGGATTTAAATACTGTGCCGGCGAAACAATGGTTTGTTTGAACGTCTTTTGAAAATGTCTCTGTCAGAGGCCATTGGCATTCTTTCTCTCTCTTTCTCTCTGTGTTTCGCTCTGTCGCGCTCTCCCTTCAGTCTTTGACAGGAAGCTGAAGATTTTAAACTTACGCCACATGCATAATACATCAGCGACACAATCGCATACAGGATGTGTGAGCCAGCGGACGCAGCGAGCACCTGTGCCAAACAAAGATGGCCTTTCTGCTGTGGATGTCTGCCCTGGTACCCACTGTTACCATTTCCCTGCCCTGATCCCAGCTGCGTTGCATTCAGCCTGACATGTATTCATCTCGCCCTACGCCGCTCCAAAAAGTGACACAGTCTGCCACCGCTCATAAAGACCTCTTTATTTGGTTATTAATGGAAGTAAGAAAGTCCTTACAAACTTAAGACTGTGAGGCTTGCACATGTGTGAGCAGCCCATAGCCAGGATGATGCATCGCTGTTTGTCAGTTTAGGATGGTATTGAGTATCTGTAAGATAAACTCTTAAGCAGCCTGAACTCGGGTCATACATCACCACAAAATGAAAAGAAACAGTTGAACATGGTGACTTTATTTTCTTGAAAATTGAAGGAATAGTTCACCAAAAAAAGAAAATTTCATCATCATCATTTGCTCACTCTCCAGTTGTTACAAACCTGTATACATTTCTTTGTTGTGCTGAACACACATGAAGACATTTTAATGAAATGTTGTAACTAAGCCGTTTTGGCTCACCATTGACACCCATGGCATTGACCTAAAGTACAAGTGAAATACAGAGGGAAAAAATAGGTTTCTAAAAGAATTTAAATTTTAGAACTATAACAGTTCAATTAAGGAATAACTGTATAGGCTTTACACAACAATAACATGTAACAATGTACTGAAAATAATCTCTCTAAATATAACATTTATCAAGAGTAACGTCACCAATACTAAATATAAGATGGACATTAACTACTTGTAAACATTTGAATACTTACGGACAAAGCTTCTATTAAAGATTGTGAGGATGATGAATAGATGGATGATAGCTACATTGACCTTGTGGCTGATATTAAGGTCGGAGGTCACTCACATCCTCAAAACATCAAAGGAATGGCACCACCTAGTGGCTCAAAAAGTAAACTACACTGGAAACAGCATAATACACGTATTGAAATCCATGTGCCCCTCAGTCTAGCCCTATAAATTTCACTTAGAAAATAAACAACTATACGCCTTGTCAAGTCCTTATGAAATTTAGCTGAAATGGTTTTTCTGCTCTATAAAAAATCCTATTAAATATTATCATTTCTTATGGTCCCATCAATAGAACCCATCACATACCAATAGAGACTCACAAAGACCTTTGTTTCCATAACAACCAATAAAATTTACATTAGAACCATTAAATCCAATAGAATTTCTGTAATGGTTTCTATTTCTTCGTGCCTGGACCAAATGTCCATATTTCATAAGACACCAATTAAAATGACATTTTTATCTGAAAAATCCATGCATGCTCAAGCGCGTCACACAGTGTTCAATGTTGACACGTACAGACAGAGCGTGCGGATCCTTTCATATTGAAAGCGTTTATTTTAAAAGTCAACAGTAACTATCGCTTTGATAAGCAAGTCTTTCTTTGTCTACGAAGTTATCTAATGCTGTCAAACCAGGTGTGACGCACTACTTAACCACTAAAGGGATATAGGTTATGTTGACCAGATTTTTTACATGAAAACCGGGGACATTTTCTAGTTAAATGGTCAAAATATAATTGAAATCTCATTTGTTATAATCAATCAATGAAAAGACATGGACAAAGCATTTGTGTCTTTTTTTTGTTGCAAATAATTATTAATGAGTTTTTATTAGATTAGCATGCATTAACACACAATTCAATAACTTCATTTTTCTGTATCTGTAAGCTAAATAATACATATATGAATGTAAAACAACCGACAAATAACACCCACAGATCAACTTAAAGGACCCATTGGATGAAAGTTAAAAATTTTCTGTGTTTAAGTGCTATAATCGGGTCCCCGGTGCATCTAGCAACCCAGAAAACATGAAAAACAAGATCCCAGTAACTTTGTTTTGGTAAGCCTTTCTCTGCAAGCATGTGAGAAATCGAGCTGTTCAGATTTCGCTCCTGATGTGACGTAGACGCAGGCTCTTAATCTACACAATTCCACCCACGGCACTGCCGCCATTGTTGTTTTCACAAGCAACAGTGGTGTATGTGATGCCATATGGCTAAATTTCGTGGACAACATGCAATGTAGTCACTGCACAGAGTCCTAACCTCTGAAGAGACATGAGTGGATTTATTTTATTTTTAGTGGAAATCCCTCAGAAACCATAAGTAAAAACCTGCTTGTTTGCGTGAATCACTTAAAGCCGGAGTGCTTTATCAACCTGAGACAGTACAAGCAGGATTAGCTTCAAAGTTGTTCCTCAAGAGGGGTTGAGACCAACTGAAAGAGACAAAGCTGCCTATGTATGTAATGTTTATCAATTGTCTGAATTGACGTACATGTACCGTATATATAGGAGGATAACGTTAGCATACGATAGCGAAGGGAGCTAAGTCAGTCACAGGCAACATTCAAAGCCAGTGTTAAAGGACTCCGAAAATGAGCACTTTCAACAAGTTGGTATGATTTATTAGGGTCTTCATGAAATGTCTGGAACATATTTTGCTTAAAAACATACAATGGCTGTGTAAACAAAACCCTGTTTGCCTCGTCAAAAACAGATATGCTCACAGCTACCCGTTTTGGTGCATGTCTCTTTAAATGATAATGAGTTACAGCGCACCCCACCCCCCTTCTGTCCGGCGTGTCAACACAACACACGTGTAGTACTGCCATGGCTTAGCTAAATTATGTTTCCTGAACTCCTCTGCGGTTAGTTTAGTTTAAACATCTCAAATCATTCTTCCGGAGACTAAAAAACCCGTCTCAGCAAACAGCGCTCACTTTGTGCGTGTATGCTCGCCTAAATTCCATGGAATGCGCACCTGCAGATCTCAGCGGAATTACGTGGATTTTAGCGCTTGTCGTTGACAAGTTATAACGTTACACACACAACGTGCGAGTATAACTAGTATGCTGTGACAGATTTTTCAGCCTAAATGCCTAAAAGTTTTACCATTCAGCAGTCATAAGACTGGAACCTCAGGTTTAAGGCAGCAGTCATGCCTCATCACAAAGGGGCAAACCAAACTGTCATTTACTAAGTCTAGACCGGTGCCAGAGCAGTTTAAAAAAAGAGACCACAGGAAAATGTGTTGAATTTGTTTGCCAAGACATTCGACCGTATGATACTGTGTCCTGAAAAGGCTTCACACAGCTGGCCCAACATTTGGTCAACACAGCAGCAAAAATAGGAAAATTTCTATCTCAATGTCAGTGAGATACCACCAGAACCAACAGCGGTGTCAAAAATATTGAAATAAGGGCTCAGAGTCTGCGTAGACATGTTGTGGACGAAATCATTTAAAAATATATCGAAGTTTGGACCCTCAGTTACAGCAGACATACAGTATGGTCAGAAACCTATCATAAAACGTCCTTTTTGTCGGCAACCACCCATTAGGTTAATGAGCAATCTGAGCTACATTCAAGAGTGCTTTTTGCTGCCCCGTTTGACCCAAGCACCTCAAAGTCGGTTGATAACATTTAAAAGGCACCTGTTGCAGAATCTCAGAGTGTTTGGCATTGATGCAACAAAAATAATCAGAAAGATTTGAGAAAGGTTTTTTATGTAACTTTTAAATACAGTGGTATTTTTAATAATGTTGTGGAAATACCTTCACATGACACCAAGCTCTGTTCAGCTGTGGTTGTACAGAAAGCTATTATCATTTGAATGGACCATTCGACAACAGAGTTCAGCAGTGTCCACCATAATACTGAAGGAAGTCTGCATCATTGATCATTGTTTATGCTAAATATTTATATTTTCTCATATCCTGAGATCTGAAACTTAGTTGAAAAGAATTATGCACATATAAAGCCCAGACAAGAGCATCTGTAGTCAGATTGCAAAAAGTAAATGATACTTCCACGTAAATAAATCCATGTTATCATGAAGATTCAACTTGACCCTAGGAACTTAGCTAACTATAGACCTACATCGAATCTTTTGTTCATACTTATCTAACCATTTTCAGTTTGTAGCAATAAACAACGAGGTGT
This sequence comes from Triplophysa rosa, assembly GCF_024868665.1. Classification (NCBI taxonomy): domain Eukaryota; kingdom Metazoa; phylum Chordata; class Actinopteri; order Cypriniformes; family Nemacheilidae; genus Triplophysa; species Triplophysa rosa. The sequence continues at coordinate 26,540,170 of NC_079900.1, forward strand.
CACGCAAATTACTAGTCCAGTACGGTGTACCACAGGGCTCAGTCTTAGGGCCTCTGCTCTTCGCAGTGTATATGCTACCTCTAGGAGGTATAATTAAGAGACACAGAGTCCTGCATTTCCTCGAGGCCTGACAAAACACAGCAGTTCAACAGAATAATGGAATGCATAGTCGATATAAAAAACTGGATGAGTAACAACCTTTTATTACTGAATTCGGACAAAACAGAAGTGTTACTTATTGGACCAAAAACCGCCATACATAACAACCAAGAATACTGCTTAGGTATTGACGGATGCTCAATAACACCCTCATCGTCAGCTAGGAATCTGGGCAGTAATTTGTCATTTGAAAACCATGTTGCCATCACCTGCAAAATCGCGTTTTTCCATTTTAAGAATATATCTAAATTACGTCATATTCTTTCACCATCAAATGCAGAAAATTTCATTCACGCATTCATGACGTCAAGACTAGATTATTATAATGCACTGTTAGGTGGTTGTCCAGTAGGTTTATTACAAAAACTCCAACTAGTTCAAAACACGGCAGCTAGAGTTCTTACACAAACAAAAAAGTATGAGCATATTAGCTCGGTCCTGTCAACATTAGAACTTGTATTCTGCTCTCAGTTGTCTTTTCTCATTGTTCTGAGGTCTGAAACCAGTCCACATGATGGAGCTGAAAGATGGAGGCATACCTGACATGTCCCCACTACACAACAAAATCCATGTGTTGGTGTGTGTCAGTGCGTGTATGTTATTTAATGTATAGCTTATAGTAAACATGTTTTCGTGTACAGCTGCTTTGTAACAATGAAAATTGTAAATAGCTCTAAATAAACAAAAGTTGAGTTGACTTGAGCTACAGGCAGAATAATTTTAATATCTGTTTTCTCTTTTACACACACACTAAATGATTAAATATTTCACTCTTATAATGGAGTTAAGCACTCAAGTGACGTCTCAAAGTTAAACAAAAAGTATAGATATGTTTCCAGTGCATGCACTGCTTTTAAATGTTTTCCTGTGGCATGTTGTGCGTTTTAATGTTTAAGTGACAATGAGGAGTGCAATGTGCATTATATTTCCTCTTTAACTAAATTGCAGAACTCACGTCCTAAAACATATTTAATGTATATCAAACATTTCTTGAGAGAACAATGATTAACGGTGCGCACTTTGATATTATTGCGGACACTGCGTGATCCACTAGTCCATTGGCTCTTATCTTCCACATGTCTCGCACCATCACGTGAATGGAAATATGCATTTGGAAATGATCTGCAGATGTCTGTCACGACTCTGCTTTATCTTGTCAGGGATTTCTTGGTCTTGTGGCAGAGTCGTGGCAAAGCCTTATGTTTAGTGTGAGAAAGCGATGGGGTGTTTATCTTTTGACACTCCATGTGTTTTCTCGTGTCTTGTCATTGGCCCCGCCCCTCTCGTTTCCCGTATTTGCTTCCCTGCCGTGTTTCATTACTCTCACCTGCCCTGTGTCATTATCCCTCGTTTGTGTTCCCTTTAAAATGCCTCATGTTTCATTGTCCTGTGCGCTTCGTTATGTTTTGTGTGACCCCGTGTTCCCGCATCTCAGTCTTGCTTTGTCTGTGAACCTGTTTATATAAGTGAGTTGTTTAAGTGTTCCTTGGTTTCTGTTTTGCCCCATTGCGGTAAGTTTTTCTTTGTCTTTTAAAGCATTTTTGGTTATTGTGTTTGTCCCCCATCGTGGGTTTTTATTTTGTTATTAAAGTCTGTTGTGTTTACCCCTTCCTTCTGTCTGCGCCTGGGTTCTGTCCGCCACCATTCGTGACAGAACGAAGCGCCCAAAATGAACCCAGCAGACAGCGAGGAGGAATATTCACGGTCTTCCCTGCGGACCCGCCAAGCCCATCTCCTTTTTGGGGTCCGTCAAGGAGACCGCGGAATACGTGATTTTGTCCGGGTCTTCGCGGGGGCAGCAGGAGAGACAGAGTTCGGTGAGGCGGAATTTAAGGTCATTTTTAATGGCTGCCTCACCGAGCCTCTCAAGCCGTCGGAGACCCGGATGCTGGGCCCCCTGGTGTTCTGCGTCATGGCCAGGTACGTGATCAACCGGGACGACCCCTGGCCATCCATCCCTGACTAGGTGTCCTCCCCACTAGCTACCGTCCCGGAGGATCACGTCCTGGCCACTGTCACCCTGGGGGACTCTGCACCTCCTTCCGCTAGCTCCGCGGCCCCTGGTCCACCTACGACCCTCCGCGGCAAGCGGGGGAGGAGGGCGTCTGCGGGGACATCCACGGACTCCTCCGGTGCAGAGCTAGCCACGCCTGCTGCCTCGCAACTGACCACAGGCCCTGCGGTTCGGTTAAAGAAGAAGAGGCAGCGGAGGGGGGGCTGACTCCAGTACAGCCTGTGTCCAGTCCAGCACCCAGCCCGGCGCAGCAGCCGCCGTCCCAGCCGGAGATCCAGCTGGCGTCCAGTCCGGAGCAGCCTGCGTCCAGTCCGGTGCAGCCCGCGTCCAGTCCGGTGTCCGGTCTGGTGCAGCCGGTGTCCAGTCCAGAGTCCATTCCGGTGTCCCAGCCGGTAATCCAGCTGGCGTCCCAGCCGGTAATCCAGCCGGCGTTCCATCTGGTAATCCAGCCGGCGTCCCAGCCGTTGCAGCAGCCGGGATCCAGCCCAGCGCTGCCGGCCTTCCAGCCTGTCTTCCAGCAGGCCTTCCAGCAGGTCTTCCAGCCGGCCTTCCAGCCAGCAGTCCAGCCGGCCTTCCAGTCGGCGATGCAGCCGGCGTCTCAGCCGGCAGTCCGCCCGGTCCCTAGCGGGGTCCGGCCGACAGCCAAATCGGTCGCCACCAAGTCTCCGGGGACTCCAACCACGAGAGCGCCCCCGGGGACAAAGACTATCCCCTCTAAGACTGTCCCACCCTGTCCTTACAGAGGCCACTAGGGGGAACTAGCGCGACTTGGAAAGACATAAGTAGAAGAAGAGTAGCGATGAAAGTTATGCATGATGTGTGTTAAGGGTTGTTAATAAAATCATCAATGTAACCTGTTCTTGGCATCTTGGCTTCTCATCCATCGGACGATACAACAAATTGGCGACGAGGATACTCACGATTGCTACAAGGATGGCATCAGCTGCATCATTTCCTAACTTGTTCTTACCTGCTCCGGGCGACCCCACGATTCCCTTCAAAACGTGGGAGCGAATGTTTCAGAATTATCTCCTGGTGATTGACGTTGAAGGACAGGACTGGTCGGAAGCCAGGAAAAGAGCACTTCTGTTACATTGCCTGGGCACGGAGGGGCAGAGAACATTTTACACATTACCGGACACCGGTGATACAATGTCCGCTGCTATTGCTGCTTTACATGCTCATTTTACACCCAAATTGAACGTGGTAATGGAGCGACACACATTCCGAAGAAGAACCCAACAAGCTGGTGAGTCTTTAATTCAGTACGTTGCTGCATTGAGAGAACTTTCCTCTACGTGTGAGTTTGCCAATACAGATGATATGATTCGTGACAAGCTCGTGGAAAACGTTACTAATCCATGCATTAGAGAGAGACTTTTGCTGCAAGGCAATTTAACATTAGCGGCTGCTGTTACAATTGCACAACAAGTCGGATCTGCTGGAGAATACGCTAAAGCCATAACGAATACGCAGAACTTTTCTGTACAGGCTGTGAATGTGCAAAGGCACGTAAAAGTACCTGGGCGCAGCGCTGGGGGATCCTAAACTGCCGGCGCTCGCTCGACTGCTATGTCAGCTACATGTACCTGCTTTCGCTGCGGTTCGGATAAGCACCTGGCAAATGCATTAGAATGTCCAGCAGTCAAGGTAATCTGTAAAAATTGCAAGAAAAAAGGAAATTTTGCACATGTTTGTAGAACGACACAAACTCATACAGTGCATGAAGTAGTAATGCCCGAGTACACACTACTGTTACTGCAAGATGAGGATGCACGCGCTAAACTCCATTGTACTGTTCAAGTTGAAGTTGGTGCAATTCAGAGGCCCGTCACGTTGACTGTCGACGCTGGTGCCTCTGTTTTGGTCCAGCCTAAACATATGTATGATGATTACTTTGGGGAAGTACCTCTACAGCCACCTGCAGTATGTTTAGACACTTATTCTCATACCCCAATCAATGTGATCGGCTGCTTGAAAGCAACGGTAATAAAAGACAGCTGCAAGTGCTCAGTGAACTTTTATGTGGTGGACAAAGGAACTGCATTGATGGGAATGGATCTCATAACAACGCTTAAACTGTGCATTAGAGGAAATACGATTGTGCCTGAGCCTGTTACCGTCTTCACATCGGGACTTTCTGAACCAGTGCTACAGCTTTCTACCGAAGAGGACTCAGCCTCAGTAGGCTGTGATTCAGGATTTATGCATAAAGTCAAAGTGAAAGACTCAGTTGTTCCAGTACGACAGAAATTACGCCGCCTTCCCTTTTCTTCACATATAAAATCCAAGATATTAGAGAAAAAATTATAACAATGCAATCAGAAGTGAAACCCGCTGAACAAACTAACTACAGCGCCCCTAAGGAGATAATGCAATTATTTTATACTGTAGATCACGATGAGCTGTCTAAAATCATTATATCATCTAAATCAATAACAGGCATGCTAGACCCTATACCTACAAATCTACTGAAAGAGATGCTCCCAGAAATTATAGATCCTCTTCTTAGTATTATTAACTCATATCTGACATTAGGACATGTGCCTAAAGCATATAAGGTGGCTGTTATAAGGCCCCTTGTCAAAAAACCCCAACTCGACCCTAGAGAACTAAGGAACTACAGGCCTATATCGAATCTACCTTTCATATCTAAAGTTCTGGAAAAAGTAGTTTCAACTCAATTATGCTCCTTCCTCCAAAGGAATGACATCAATGAAGAATTCCAGTCTGGATTTAGAGCATGTCACAGTACAGAGACTGCTTTGATCAGAGTTACAAATGATCTGCTATTGGCGTCTGACCGAGGTTGTATCTCGTTATTGGTGCTGCTAGACCTTAGTGCTGCATTCGATACCATTGACCACAGCACACTCCTACATAGACTCGAAAATTATGTCGGCATTAAGGGAATAGCTTTGAAATGGTTTAAATCTTATTTATCCGACCGTTTTCAATTTGTAGCAATAAACAATGAGGTGTCACGCAAATCGCAAGTCCAGTACGGTGTACCACAGGGCTCAGTCTTAGGGCCTCTGCTCTTCGCATTATACATGCTACCTCTAGGAGATATAATAAAGCGACACGGAGTTAGCTTTCACTGTTATGCTGATGATACTCAACTTTATATTTCCTCGAAGCCTCATGAAACACAGCAGTTCCATCGAATAATGGAATGCATAGTCGATATAAAAAACTGGATGAGTAACAACTTTTTATTACTGAACTCGGACAAAACGGAAGTGTTACTTATTGGACCGAAAACTGCTATAAGTAACAACCAAGAATACTGTTTAACTATTGACGGATGTTCCATAAAACCCTCGTCGTCAGCAAAGAATCTTGGCGTTCTATTCGATAGTAATCTGTCATTTGAGAGCCACGTCGCCAACACCTGTAAAATTGCGTTTTTCCATTTTAAGAATATATCTAAACTACGTCATATGCTGTCAAT
>NC_079900.1:26551003-26610021 GCF_024868665.1 Triplophysa rosa
ATGGTAATGTTCAATACTGACCATTCTGTAAATATTTATTCAATGTAAATTGTTGTTGTTTATCAATAAACTGTTGTATTTGATTTAGTATTTCTGCTTATTAAAATATTGTGAATAGCAAATATAAACTGTGAAATGGTGCCTTGAAGCACCCAAGATGGTTCCAGACCATTTTAATAAAAGGGATCCCCAAGAAGCCTTGGAGGGTTCCTCAGAGAACCGCCCTTCATTAAGCGGTGCCTTGAGTTTCCCCTGAGGGTTCTGCCGGCGTGGCAATGTGAAGAACCCCAAATGGTTCCTCAAAGTACCTTTAATTTTTACAGTGTACAATATGAACGTATTTCGTGCACATAAACTCGTGCTATACATACGCAGTAGATAGAGTAGCCTATAGGACTTACAAACGCGATGAGACTGACATTTATGTGAATTAAATATTTCGCCAGGACATCACACAAATTAAAAAAGCATTTTGGGAATAATATGTGTAATAATAAATAATAATATTTTCTTTTTTAATTTTTCGGATTCTTTTTTATATTTTGTGACCATGTTTTGCATGGGGCACATTTAAACGTAAATAGGCCAAGTTATTTATTTAAAACTGTAATAGGCCAACTCGAAAAGGTCCACAAACATGTTTGTTAATTTATCATGCTGACCTTCAAATTGTTAAACTTGGTTTTCCTTTACTTACACGTGATAGCCTACATTACGTGTAATGTTAATCACTTAATTGTCACTGCATGGCTGCATTTAATAGATCTAAATAACAAACGTTATATACGAAGTTATATGTATAGGCTATATGTCTGAATTAATTCTTGCATTGATCTTTCAGCACATAAGAGCAAAAATAAATAATTCAAGGTAAGTTTAAAGAATTGTTTGACTATAACTTATTACAACATTTTTTAACAACAATTACAGCATTTTTTTCGTTTGCTCTGCAATAGTCAGTTGTGTGGGTAGTTCCAGGATGGATGACCTTTGTGACTTTTTAAAGTTAAGGAATGTTTCCGAGGACACCATACAGCGAATGCAACAGGATAAGGTATTCATATGAATTGTTTAAATTTATGGGCCTAGGGATGGGCCTAGGGATGCCCCTTTTATGTAAAATGTAAACCCTGGTGATACCAAAAGACTTATATTAATTATAAAAGCAGTAATTGTAGTAGATAACAATACCTCTCTACTATCGCAAAATATTTTTATGATCAAACTTGCGGAGGGGTTGAGTAGGAAGGGTGGCTTTGGGGCTTAAGCCGCTTATGATTGAAAAACTTTTCACTTAACAAATNGAATGCGCAACATGATCACAGACAATCTCTGCAATTATTACAAATGACCAGAGGTCCCCAGATAATTCTAATCCCGTGCGAATAGGGCTTAAGTCATACGTCTGTGTTTTGTTGGCAATTGGCGTGTACGTGCCTAATGTACAAAACAAGAAGGAATGATGTGTTGCTTGCTCGTGCTGTAGTTCCATCCCACTCTCCCAGCTCGTGTTTTTCCGGAAATAATCGTACAGCTATATCTCTCTTTTATAAATTTGCTCTTTTAAAACATATGCAATACTATGTAGGTACTCAAGATTCATATGAGATTGGCAGAAACTGAGTGTGTTATTCGATCTTTAATCACATTATGAAAGTGTGTGTAAACAGGAATTAGGAAGCTAGCGCTGCTGGCTAGTGTTGTGTCAATAAATATAAAAATAATCTCCTCAACAAAACCTAAAACAAAACAAAAAATACTGTAGTTTGAACTGCTCTCCTTGACAAGAGTATCAATAAAACAGTCAACCTTGAGGTTTCTTTTAAAAATTGTTTTGAGTTGTTTTTGAGCACTGTTTCCTTAGATATTTCTCACTGTCACTGAGGTGTCCGGTCCCATGACAAAGAAAGCTGGTCCTGAATGGTCCTCTGGTGTGCATTCAAAGTGCTGATTTGCTCGCAGACAGAACCTCATAGAACCAAATTATAATTCGAGTTTGTAGAAAGAACCTTTCTGTTTCCTTAAAAAAGTCCAAAAATGCACACTTTTAAAAAAGAAACATGGGATAATGTAAATTAGTTGTCACAGAATGTGAACACTAAATTTTGACCAAAATGTCAGCTAGACCCCTGTAATTCACAGGTACATTTTAAGTGAAGCCACGAGCTTTGTCACAATGTACTATATTGCTGTCAATTTTCTACCTTCACTCATTAGATAAGCACAAATGAGCAGCAACAAGGATTTCGTACATCTCTAAGCATAAAACTGATAAGTAAACACAGTCGCTGCTGTCTTCTCAATGGTCTGTAACAGTGGAGTAATTGCGAACTGACATCAAAGTGATTGTGAGGCAATAGAGGCGCTTTTCCCTGAGCCTTTGTGCTGTTAATGGGCAGTTAATACACTGTTAATCAAAAGCCAAGCACACGGCGCACTTATGTGTCCCAAATTGCCACTTGCCTGCTGTTAGCACGATTTTAGCCTCCATTTGTGAAAATACTTACCGAGCCAAAACACAACACATTGTGTTTCATCCAGCTGTGTTTTAGTCTTTGGACCACATGTGTGTACTGAGATAACATGTATAAGACTATGCCCATTGTGTATGTGTAATATGGCAAGAATATCCAAAATGTATTGATTTATATGATTTCTTTCATCATTCAATAGTTCTTCAGATGGATGTTTAACTGAAAAGACAGCTGTGAAACACACAGTTGCAACATACCACTTAATGGATTCCAGTCATTTAAAGGTTCATTAAACTTGCCTTGGTCAAGTGCCATATAAATACTTTGATTTACAAGCTATAAATGGCTGCCCGTTTCATGGTGCTTCAGAGCAGTTTTATTGCACATAACCAGCTGAAACTGCCACTGGTGGATGTTTGAACTGCATGCTTTGTGCACTTTAGCACACAGCGTACCTGAGCTTGACTGAGACTTTGAATCAGATGCAAATCCACATCACAAGTGTGAGAAGCACAGCTCAGCATGTCAGAGTATGTCTATCAACCACTTGTCTATAGCTTGAAGCAGGACTTGGCTCACATAAGATTCAAATGCAATTTTCATCCTATTATTTGGCTGGTGCCAATAACGCTTTGATGTACCAAGGAAAGAGCTATGGCACTGGGCCATTTCCGTTTCAAGCATTGCCAAGATACTCTAGTATAGAGAGTCTGCTGGAAAAAAAAGCTTTGCATAATGGTTGTATGGCAAAATGAAACCCTTCTTGGAGCTACTACTTCACATTTTGGATGGATGGCTTATTTAACACAGCCATTTCAAATCATGAGGTATCTTCCAACCCAGCTGACAAGTTCATCAGGTGGGGTAAATGATTAGAAGATCCATAATTTCCGTGAAATGTCAGCAGCATGAAAATTCTTTTTGTGTTTTCTTTTCACGGAAGTTTGTTTGGGATGACACGAGGCTAAGGAAAGCTTGATTTATACTATGGTGAACTTTTTTTCCTAGAATGAACAAAAGCACCCTAGCCGAATGAAGTCAGAAATTATGTTATGCACATTCGTAAATAAAGTAAGCCAAGACTGGGTCAAGAATTTTAGGTGACATATTAACAAATGCGCACCTTTGCCGAACAAAAACATCAGTGTATTGCGTTATTGCTTTTTGGGGAACTTAAAGTACACACTTTTTAGCATTTCCTAAAGACACAGTGTAAAAAATGTCTGTAGATTTTACGGTGAAAAACTGCTAAACCATGACAGTAAAAGACCGTAAAACGATAAATGGTTTAATTCAGTTTTAGTAACAATGAAACACCGTAAATGTATATATCAGCCAAAGCAGTATTTTTTACAGTTTTTTGGGGGGAAAAATACATTACTCCACTGTAAAATGCACTGGCACCGTGTTTGTAACAAAAATATAACGTAATATATATACAAGCCATCATTGTGATTTTTGCATTTATTTTTTGTAAAAAATACATTTCCCCACTGTTAAATGTATTAAACACCGTATCTCTAACAAAATATACCGTAATATATATACAAGCCAACACTGTAATTTTTACATTTATTTTTTGTACAAAATACTTTTTCTCACAGTTAAATGTACTAAACAACGTATCTCTAACAAAATATACCGTAATATACATATAAGAGCCATCACTGTAATTCTTGCATTTAATTTTTGTAAAAAATACTTTTTCTCACTGTTAAACGTATTAATCACTATATATCTAACAAAAATATACCGTATACTGTAAAAAATGTCAGTAGATTTAACAGTAAAATACCGTATAAATGCTACAGTATAAAACCGTATTTCATAAAACATGCGAAACCCGTAGAATTTACAGTGGAAAGATGTAATTAGTTTTACGGAGTAAGACCGTATATTTAACAGGTAAAAACATATGAAAATACGGTTTATTGGAGTAAAACATTACAGTACACTGTATTATTTGCCGTAAAAAAAGAACGTCTTAAAAATATTCTTATTACAAATAGGCTACATAAACATATTTGACTCCCCTGTGCAGTGTGCACTTAAACCAGTTTTAATATGTGTTATAAAATCATCTTTTTCTGTGTAAAGTTGTAATATAATGACTTCTATACATTGTTTAGCTTAAATTGTCTGCCTAAACCCCCCAAAAAATTTCACCTTGACATTTGTCACTTTTGATAATTTAAATATTGTTTTTATGTAATTAGCAGTGCTTTTACATTTTTAGATTGTGTGAAACAAATTTTTTGTCTCTGAACTCAAGAATGTATTTTATGGTAAAGCAATCAACTCAACAAGCATTTAAAACATAACCGTTAAGCATCATCCAATCAACATATACGTTGCGCCTTGGCTTCGTGAACAAAGGATGTGATTGGTTGAATACTCATTGGCGCGGAGCACACAGTAACGTAAAGTTTGCGTTCCCGCGTTTCAACAGTGACGATTCTGATGAAGCACTGTCGGAGCTGAACTACAAATCAGTGGAATATATATATATATATATATATGTATGGCATTGGGCATATTGGTAAGTTGGATTTAACGGTTTTAGCAGTGTGTGATTTTAAACACGAGTAGAATGTACACTGTTTTCACGGGGCATAAACATATTTAACTAGCCAGCGCATGTAGGCAGACTTGCAAGTCCTAAAGCGTGAGAGCTCTTGATCCGTGGAAATATTCTGTAAAATATATGTTTGTTAAGTACTTTTGCTAAATAGAATCAAGCAGTGCATCGTTTTAAATACGAGTAAGTTAGCATGTAGGCTACACTGTTTAAACATGCCTGGCAGCGGATGTAGTAAAACTCGCAAGCTCTAGATGTCCTGCCCAGTTTGTGAAATATAATTTATGTGTTTGAAACCGTAGTAGAGTGTGTATTTGTTCACGTAGTTTAAATGTTTAGCTGTCAGTTCTGTGTGATATCAGTGCAAATCCTTAGGTAGCATGTTTTACATAACAAACTTCACCTTAAACCACGGTGCGTGTTCAAGTGTGCATTTTTACCGTAAACAAAATAGATTCACGTGTTGCTACTCCACATGCCCTTGCTGTCACAAAACTAGAAGTTTTGAGAGTACAGAAATGGTTGCTCAGAGGATGTGAAAGGCATGATTCTTCTACCTCTCTCCTGTTTTGATGAGAAAGAGGAGCTCCTCCATTATGTAGAAGAGACAAGCCTGGCAAAGGATGTGGAGTTAGAAAACCTGCCTGTGACGCCTTGCATTATTGTGTGTGGTAAGTGAAAGTTTTGTTAATATACAGTAGAACCCTAAAGCTTTAATGATTAAATGTTTAACTATAAAGTTGAGTTTATAAGTTTACATGCCCCTTGCAGAGTATGCAAAATGATAGGGATTAAAGTGATAGTTCACCCACAAATGAAAATTCTGTCATCATTTACTCACCCTCTTATCATTTTAAACTAGAACACAAAAGAAGATATTTAAAAAAATGCTGGTAACCGAACAGCAGTGGCACCCATTCATTTCTATTGTATGGACACAAAACCAACACAAGTCAATGGGGGCCAGTTAACAACATTCTTCAAAATAGTGTTCTGCAGAAGAAAGTCATACAGGGTAAATGCTGAGACAATTTTAATTTTTGGTGAACTATCAATTTAAGAAATAAGATACAAATCATACAAATTGCAATTTTTAATTAGTTCTGCACAGAACAAACTGTTCCACATAATATATGTTTTTACATATATTCCACAACACAGATTAATAACTCGGTTTACACAAATCTAAACTTTAGAACTGGTTTATTTCTATTATTTCTAAAATCTATTTTGTGAAATGGTTATTTCAGGGCAGTACTAAATAAACTGCAATTTGTATAATATTCTTGCCATACTGTATATGTAAATACACAATAATCTTACGTTCATAAATTTATGTATATTGCATTGAAATGTATCTACAGGACCCTCCTGCTATGCTGCTGTCCGATTCATGCTAGCTGTGGACCGCAAGATTGTGAATGATGACATCACTTCTTTCATCTCTGCTGTTTGCCTAATGTTCTGCAGTTATTACTGCTCCAAAATTAACTACCCTACTGAACTGGCGTCAGTGCTTGAATTCCTGCAAAGGTATGTAAAGAGACTTAGGAGGGGAGATTCATTACGGTGTAGCTTAATTTACAGACTTATAAATGTTTTTTTTTTCTTTTCAAGGTGTTTTTTTCATCCTCAATCCGGAGAAAGGGAATAAAGGAGGTGGAAAAGAAAAACAAAAAGCTACTCCCAGTCTTCACCCTAATCGCTGACCTTTCTGATCATGAATGGCGAGAGACTTTGTAAAGGTGGTCTGCAGACTGTTTCCAAGTTTATACTCGGGGTGAGAGACTTTGTAAAGGTGGCCTACAGACTGTTTCCAAGTTTTAATCTCTTAAAGGGTTATTTCAGGCTTGAATCAAATTTTCCCCATGTTTTACTTACCCTCAAGGCATCCTAAGTGAATGTAACTTTCTTCTTGAGGAATAATGGAGTCAGAGTAATAATACCACGTATCCTTTTACTTCCAAGCAGTAGAATGGGAGTGAATGGGGGGCAATTTTTTAAATCTCCAAAAAGTGCATCCATTGATCAAAGAGCGGCTCGACACGGCTCCGTGGTCTTAACAAAGGTCTTCTGAAGCGAATCCATGCGTTTGTTTAAGAGAAATATACATATTGACAACGCTATAAAGGATAATGTCCAACATCCGCTGCAGGCGAGCGAGAGGCTTGTTTCTCCGGCAAATGACGCAGAGTCTTCACCCTAAGTAAGTTCCTGTGACGAACACAGCATTTTTCGTTTTCGCCAATATAAACACCGCCTCTTCTGGGCGGGAGCTTTCGTCGCCATCATTTAACGGAAAAACAAGCCTCTCTTTCGCCTGCAGCGGCTGTTAGACATTATCCTTAATAGCGTTGTCAATATGCATATTTCTCTTAAACAAACGCATTGATTCGCTTCAGAAGACCTTTGTTAAGACCACGGAGCCGTGTCGAGCCGTTCTTCTTTCATCGATGGATGCACTTTTTGGAGCTTCAAAAAATCCCCCCCATTCACTCACATTCTGCCGCTTGGAAGTCAAAGAATACGTGGTATTATTACTTTGATTGCATTATTCTTCAAGAAGAAAGTCACATTCACTTAGGATGCCGTGAGGGTAAGTAAAACATGGGGAAATTTTGATTTTAAGCATGAAGTATCACTTTAAAGGGATAGTTCTCCCCAAAGTGAAAATTCTGTCATTTCCTCACTCTCAGGTTCTTCCAAACCTGTATACATTTTTTGTTCGGTTAAACAAAAAGGAAGCTATTTATAAGAATGTCAGTAACCAAACAGATCTTATCCCTCATTTACTGCCATAGTAGGGAAAAAAAATACTATGGGAGTCAATGGGGGATGAGATCTGTTTGGTAAATGACATTCTTACAAATAAATTCCTTGGTGTTTAGCAGAACAAAGAAATATATACAGTACAGGTTTGACATGACAAGAGAGTGAGTAAATGATGACAGAATTTTCATTTTTGGGTGAAGCATCACTTTAAATGTAGACTGGACTGAACGATTTTAATTAAACCACTGTATACCAGTTGAAACACGAGAACAGAAAAATGCACTAATATTTTGTCTTAAATGCCTGCCAGTCTTTATTAAAGATACTTGGGACCTCACTGATGTCTTTGTCTTTTATAGATTTTGATGGGTTTTGATGATTTGATTTAGGTTTGCAAATGTAAGATATTTATCAATTAGTTTAACAGTAATTTTAATAGTTTCTTAAAGGTTAAATCTGAATGTTTAGCAAATAATTATAGAGTTTAACTGTAATTATTACAACATAAACCTTTAAATTAGACAGTGCTGAACTGTAAAAAAGATGGTTATGAACCGTAATTAATACAATGTAAACCTTTAAATTAGAAAGTGCTGAACTGTAAAAAAGATGGTTATGAACCGTAATTAATACAATGTAAACCTTTAAATTAGAAAGTGCTGAACTGTAAAAAAGATGGTTATGAACCGTAATTAATACAATGTAAATCTTTAAATTAGAAAGTGCTGAACTGTAAAAAAGATGGTTATGAACCGTAATTAATACAATGTAAACCTTTAAATTAGAAAGTGCTGAACTGTAAAAAAGATGGTTATGAACCGTAATTAATACAATGTAAACCCTGGAATTTGACAGGTATAAACTGTTTTTATAACAGCATAAACAAGTAAATTAGACAGTTATGAACCGTAAAAAAGAAAATTATCAACTGTAAAATATACGGTACAGTGGGTGCAATCCCGTAAAACCAATAACGTTGCAACCGTACTTTTGACGGTAAAGTTCTGGCAACCACAGCTGCCGGTTTTTTACCGTAAAATTTACGGAATATTTTTTTTACAGTGTACCAGTTTTTACCGTTAATTTCACAGTCCACTTTTTGTGTTCCGTAAACCAAATAACATTTTCTCTGTATTTTTTACGGTGGATTTCTGGCTACCACAGCTGCCAGTTTTTCACCGTAAATTTTACGGAATTTTTTTTACAGTGCACTGTATTCTTTGTTAAAGTTTAACTAATGTCCAACTCAATACATTTAAAGTAAGATATTTTTCTGATTGGTGCACAATGCAGAACAGTTTTTTCAAGACTGTTTTAAAGGGATACTTCACCCAAAAATGAAAATTCTGGCATCATTTACCTCGAGTTGTTCCAAATCTGTATAAATTTCTTTGTTATGATGAACACAGAGAATTATATTTGGAAGAATGCTTATTACCAGACAGATTTTGCCCCCCATTGACTACCATAGTCAAAAGTGCCCCAGAACTGTTTGCTGTTCTACATTCTTCAAAATGTCATTTTTTTATCAACATTTTTATTCAACAAAGAAATTTATGATGGGGCAGTTGTGGTCTAATGGTTAGAGAGTCGGACTCATGACCAGAAGGTTGCCGGTTCGATTCCCAGGGCCGGCGTGTAACAACTGAGGTGCCCTTGAGCAAGGCACCTTACCCCTACTTGCTCCCCGGGCGCTGTAGTGATAGCTGCCCACTGCTCCGGGGTTACGTGTGGTCACTACTCTCTGGATGGGTTAAATGCAGAGGTCACATTTCGTTGCCTTGTACATGTGCAATGACAATAAATTGAATCTAAATCTAAAAAAGAAATTTATACAAATTTGTAAATGATGACATAATTTTCATTTTGGGTGAAGTATCCCTTTAAGCTTTCTGTGTTGAGAAGGGCCCCTACTGTGAAAAACAGATGAAATAGGGTGGATGTAGTTCAGCTCCTAGGAGACGATGGTTGGCTAAGTTTAAAATGAAATTGGAGAATATAAAGAATATATAAAGAATATAAAATTAATTTTCAATCAGTCTCAAAAATCAAGCATTTCTAATTTCACGCAGCTTCACGGTAAAGTGACAAAAACCGCTGTAAGTTTATAGCTCCTTGAATGTTTGTCTTGTTTGCATTTGTGTGTTTGTCTGCCCCATGGGTGTGTTAGTCAAGGTAGGTGTGGTAAATGGATCGGTCCACGAGGTGCGATATGCCACTGTTAACAAAATAGAGCTCAGTTGTAAGAAATGCACCCTGGGTACCTATTCCACCAGCCGTTAATAATGTCATGATTGAATCAATAAACAGTGGTGGATCCAAGCAGTCTGACACTTGCTGACTGCAAGCTGTTGTAATTTACCCCTCCTGCTCTGCCTAATAGTGCCACACCGATGTCAAACAGAAAGGATATTAAAACAGCGAGGCAGATAAAGTAGGGGGAATTAAATATTCAACAAAAAAGAAACCGAGTGACAGTTAGTAAATAGCAGAGGTGTGGACTCGAGTCACATGACTTGGACTCGAGTCATGAATTTGATGACTTTTGACTCGACTTGACAAAATGTAAAGAGACTTGCAACTCGACTTGGACTTTAACATCAGTAACTCGTGACTTCACTTGGACTTGAGCCTTTTGACTTGAAAAGACTTGCTACTTTCCCCAAAACCCAAAGATTAAAAAGTATGTTGACGTGGACCGCTCTATCTCTCTCTGTGTGTGTGTGTGTGTGTGCGTGTGTGCGTGCGTGCGTGCGTGTGTTGTCGGCACAACATCCAATCAATTTTGATCCACGTTGTTTTGATCCGACAGTATCCATCCAATCAAATTGCAGGACAACCAATGAAGAAGAACTGTCAAACAAGGCGTCAGTTGGCAAAAATGATACCAAAGATAGTTTCCTTCGGCTATAAAAACTACGAGGTGGTCAACAAAAAACGAACTGCAATATGCAAAACATACGGGCGAAGATTACAGATGGAGACGCAACAACTTCTAACTTCGTTCGACATTTGAAGTTGCACAAAGAACGGTAAGTTTTGAATGACGCTAACGTTAGCTTATCGGCTAAGTAACTTTGCTAGCTGCATAGTTAAATCAATGAGACTGTAAACTCACTGTTAACGTTACATTGCAAACACGTTAAAAGGATCCCTGGGTATAGAGCAATGTATGGCTTAATATATGAACAATGGCATTGACTTTATAATTGTGAAATAAAAAAAACAGTGTAACTGTCACAGTATTCATAAACTTTGAAAAAATATTTTTACTAGGAGGCCGCTATTTTTTGCGTCAGAATCCGTGATGTCAAATGGTTGTGACCTAAACCTGTTCTCTTTCGCAACAGCGAAGCACACACGTTTTCCATATATAACAGTAAAATATGACACGTAAAACATAAGATCAGATATACAAACACACAGGGACAGTAGGTGGCGGTATGTCCTCTTGACACAAGCCAGCCTGCCAGCCATAAAAGAACGCGTTCAGTATTAGACGTCTGTTCAAAGTGAGCGTGCATTAAATCATAGCTTTAAACTACCGCCTTTGAGACATTTAAGACTATTTAAGACATCAGCATCCACCATAATCGTATACTTTATACATTATGAGAATATACTGATAAACACAATAATAATGCTTGCGATTTGGTTATTTATTCTGTATTAGAGCACACGTGAATATTAGCCCCCGTCAGCTAATGACCGAGGGAGAGAAGACAATAACGTTAGGCTACTGATGTTGATAAATCAACATCAAAAAGTCAAAATCTGGATAAAATGCATTGTATAATGGCTAAAACATCGTGTATATGATAAATTCGAAATGATTTTGGTTATTAATATGCATGTTTGTGTTGTTTCTGACAAACAATATTAAAATGTTGGAAAATACACCAAATAGCGTCTTTATTTTCTTTCTTTCTTCTTTTAGCATTATATAAAAGGAGGAGCGACAACAGTAAAGGACGAGAGAGAACCAGGCTTGGACTTTACGTTATGTTTTATTATGTGTGACCGGCAGTCGACCGTGAGGGAGCTGCCGGCATTTTACTTTCGTTTTGTTGTTTGTTTATTTTATTAAAGTTTTGTTGTTCAACGTTCGCCGGTTCCCTCCTCCTTCTTCCTTGCTGTGAACATTGTTACACACACACACACACACACACACACACACACATATATATATATATATATATATTATCCTACAGAACCTTATATTTACTGAAGAACTGATTAGTGTGTCGGTGTTTAGTTTGGCTGCCTAGCTGTGCTTGCAACCAGTTTACGTCATCGAAAAAGAACATGGCGGCCTCCTTAGGTTAAAATGAGTATTACATTTAGGTTTTTTTTTAAGAACTGAAAATATTTGATGGGTTACTTTCTAACGACAAATGCTAGTAGTGTAAGGCTATTACAACGCATTAAGCCATACATCTCTCTATACACCGGGTTCGCTTTAAAGGGACTCGAAAGGACTCGAAACTCAAACTGTAGGACTTGGGACTTGACTTGAGACTTGTCGGTCTTGACTTGGGACTTGACTCGGGACTTGTCTGTCTTGACTTGGGACTTGACTCGGGACTTGAGGGCAAAGACTTGAGACTTACTTGTGACTTGCAATACAATGACTTGGTCCCACCTCTGGTAAATAGTGTTACTCCACCACAAACATCGTCAAAACAGGATGGACGGTATGACCAAGACTAAGTCATATATCATGCTACTGTATCATAACATAAGAGTAAGTTACTTGAAAATAATCTTTACTGGAAATATGATACAAAAGCTTGTTTTTGAAAAAATAAATAAAATACTTAAAAATGTATTTTAAAATCATATTATGAGTTACAAACAAGACTTGACATTTCATATAAATTCATATGAAGTGAATCGTACAAAAACATAGGATTATTAGAAAATCTCAATCATAATCATGCCCCACCCCTACACCTAACCATCACTGACTTGAAAGAAGATTGTACATAACCTTATAAAACTTTACAAATTGTACAAAAAAGTACAAAATGAATTAGCCACATTAAAAATTGTTGTAAATACCCATGATGATAAAATATTATGTTGATAAAACTATCATTATAAAAGGGGTGATTCTGACTGTAAATACTAAATGGATATTAAGGGATTAATGGATAATGGACATTAATAAGAGGCTAGATAATAAAATAAGCACAAATGTGAGCGCACATCAAATAAATCCCCTATTAATATGAAAACCATAAACAAAACTCCATTAGGGTTCTCAACAGGAACTGAGCAGGACACTTTGTGTTCTGTGTTTATTTTTTGTTTCTTTATGTGTGTGAATAATTTAAACCAGTCCTGCACACTGATATTCATGCAGACATATTTACCACCTAGTAAATAGTACAGCAAAATCTTCCCCCAAGACGCATTATTAAATCATGGGACAGTATAGTGTGCTATACCACCCAGCCCTATACCAAACTAACAATCGTTCCACTAGAGCACAGCAAAAGAATGGATATCAGTTTGCGTGACTTGCTTGGAAATGTATCTCACTAAAATGAATGCAACAACAACAGATGGAAGAGAGTGATGCGTAAGGGTTTGTGTGGCATGGAGGTCCTGATGAGATCACTTGAGTTGGGTCAGTGAGATATAGCTGGCTTTTATGGTGAGTGCTGAAGGGTGACATTGGTCTGGTTTATCTCGAGGTCTTGCGGGGTGAGATTGGACAGAGGTATGAAGTGGCCGTAAAAAGAAAAAAAGTGTTTACCACCAACTGCATGACATCATTCTAGGCCTTCACTCCAGGCCAATAAATCGGAGTGGCTCAGAGCGCAGCGTTGATAAGACTACACTCATGCTATCACATCTCCAATGAATAAAGTGTATGTAGTTTTGCTTGGCCAGACTAGTTCTGCAGCGTGTGGGTAGATAAAAGTGTTGTTTTGATGGTTTATTCTCACATTTCCATTACGTTTATGCATTTGGCAGACATTTTATCCAAAGCAGTTGAACCACTAAGAGTTAGTAAACACAAATTATAATTAAGGGAACGTCAGGACTAACTTCACTGTTAGTCTCTTAGTTTGTTTTGTTTACAATTGTATTACAGTAATACCACAAGCAGCAATTAGCAACAAGGCTCAATAAAACATGCAACGGGTACCTTAACTGACATGTCTATTAGATATTAAAACATTTTAAATCTTTTAAGAAACATAACAACATTTTGCAGCACACTTTGAAGTCGGCATGACATTAAAAATGATCATTCAAATTGTTTTGCACAGTGGTGATGTATTAATTATAAAATATTTTATCTGTGCACATCATTATTTAAAAAAGAATTATTTGCCCTCGTCTCAAAACAACTTTTCTTCACTTCTGGTCACGAGGAATAGCGCCAGGGTGGGGGCCAGGGCACAATGACTGATTGAAAACTGGTGTTCAAATCTTTCAACCATCCAATCAGTTCTCGGAGGACGAAATCAAGTCCCGCCCTACATTTTTTTCCTCATTTCAGAAGTCGTTTCACTCGGGTATACGTCACGATACGGAAAAAAGACAACCGCTACTTCCGTTTCATGCCGACTTTAAAATAAATTCAGTTGCTCGTAAATATTTGATATAAAATATATGCCTTGTTAATCTGCCATGTTATATCTGAAAAACTGTCAATTTATAAAAGTAAAAGTTTACCAAGCAATCCGTCTTATTTGCTGTTTTTTTACTTTTACATTTTTGCATTTAGCAAGCAACTTGCAGTGCATTCAAGCTATACATTGCTATACTGTGTTTCCTGGGAATCAAACCCAAAACCTCTACTACTGAGTCACAGACACACTTATTATTTTTGTGACACAAACAACTTTGAGAGTACTAACTTTAAAGAATTTTTTTCATGCAATTACTACAAGTAGGGATAATACTATTAATTTAATTACTAATAATGCTATTGGCAAACTGGAGCTTTCACGCACACTAAAGCACCATATACAGTGCATATCATAAGTCATCTATTCAACTTAACAATATTCCAAGGCATCTGAAGTTTGTGTTTGATGTGAGGAACAGACCAAAATACATTTTCTTATCATTGCATCAATAACAAAGTCATAAATATTTAAGCTTCTCGTATTTAACCAGAAGTTCATTCTGATTTACTTCCTTAAATTACACATGCATATTCATTATTTTAGACTTCAAAAGGTACTACAGAAAAGAAATGGGCTGCCTAATGGGGATTCCTCTGCTTCCGTTTAAAAGAAACTATATGTCACATACAACAGCAACACAAATCACAAAAGAGCTAATAAGGTTATAATTAGACTTTTACAGAAACAATCCTGTAGCATGTCACAACTCTCCATCATTGTAGCTTGTTATTGGTCTCATCACTTTACCTCTACAAACTGTTTATCTTATAGGTAGGCCATCAATGTCTAGAGCCAGGCAAATTCAAATTCAATAGCCAGACTAAATAGTTGTCTCTTTGCAAGTAGCATATAATGGCCATGCTCTGCCTGTGAAATGCATTGCTGATAGTTTCTCCTGCAGTGGAAATGGAGAAGGTTTCAGGGGTATTATGGCGAGGGAGGGGCAATTACCTGAGCACAATTACTGTATCTAACAGCGGCCATCCATCATCCTCTCCACCCTCTCACACCACATTCTACTCCGTCGCCTTATTCCGCTCCTGCTTTCCAGAAGAATAGCAGAGACACTTGGTCGTCTTGGTGAGTCAGGCACAGACTGTAAAATGCCAATTGAAAACCTGAGCGGCATCTCAAAAAGCTCCTTTTTCACTCATGCAACGCTCCCCCAGCCCCGCCCGCTCCATCTACACCTGTCAAGAACAGATCTGCATAATTCTGGAAAAGCAAGCAAGCTGCTGAACTATTGAAAAAAACCTGGAGAGCTCATACCGTGCCTTTCGACAAGCTTTATCTACAACATAAGGTAAATGCATTGACGTGTAGAGGAAATGCAGTGTCTTAATGGAAAGGAAACCAAGGTAAAAAGTATGAATACCATATATTCTTACTCAATTGCACACCAGTGCTTTGCAGAAGAATATTGTGACATCATAATCGTCTTTGCAGATGACATCATTAGGGAATATGTAGCAGGTGGATGAATTAGACATTGTGCACTTGGAACTAAAGGATGGCCAATCACGGGCTCCAAGGAAGTCGTTTTGCTTTCCCTCGGATTGAGTAATGGGCCACCCCTTCAGCCCATTGGAATGCTTGAGTTATACTCAACTCAACTCAACTCAACTTTATTTATATAGCGCTTTTACAATTTTCATTGTTACAAAGCAGCTGTACATGAGACATATTGACTATAAGCAAAATAATTAAAGTTGTACCTGCAGAAACAAGAAAAGGTTGAAAACACAGAAGACAGACATACCCACATACAAAACACTCCACACACACAATATGCACACGTACTAACACACATAGACATAGAGACACACACACACACACGGATGCGCACGCACACACACACACAACACACACACACACGTACGTACACAGACAAGTACGCACACAAACACACACACACACACACGCACACACACACACACACACACGCTCAGTGAGAGCACACATTTAGGATAAAGGAGAGAGAAGCACAGGTCAAATATAACAGACTATAAATTCCTATATGCAATATTAATTAAGTAAAACTTTAAAATTCTAAAGCAGCCCCCCGGTCAGGCAGATAGGGTGCAAAAACAGTATGCAGACGGTGGCGAGGAACCCAAAACTCTAATCGAGAAAAAAAACCTCAGGAGAACCCAGGCCCAACCAGGGGATTCCAGTTCCCCTCTGGCAAAAGCTGCTGCCTCTGCACAAGCTCCAGAGAACTTGCACAACAAGGCTAAATAAAATAAATAAACTTAATAATAAAATAAATTATATTTTAAGATTATCATTAATAATCTAATAGCATTTGAAATTTTGTGGTGAAGACATGTCAAGAGACCGCGTCCTTCTTTATCCAGCTCTATCATCTCAGCTCTTGTCAGGTCCCCACTTCCCATTCTCCGCTCTACCATCAGGTCAGGCCATGAACTGCATCCTGCGAATTTATACGAATTTATATCAGAAAACAGCCGACAGAGTGATATTAGATGGAGATTAAATTGGATCTAAATCCCCCTTTAAAGAACCATGAAGATGGTAGTAAACAAGGCAGATCCAATCACTTTTTTTATCACTTCCTCTTTTTTTTTAACGACGGCTCATCTGGGGCCAGAGAAAGGATGAGAGCATGGCAGGTGAGAGGAATACTGATAACTTCATCCGTAAGAACAGGTGCTGGTGGAGACAGGTGAGTGGAGAAGTGATGCTGAATGTGAAATGCAGTCTCAGAGCAGCCATGCTAGTGCAGCGGTGTCTGTGATTAAAAATGATGTCTTGTTCGCTAAGATTTGTATGTGTGTTTGTGCGGCCGACCTTCATCTAATATACTGAATTTAGATATTCTTGTTTAAGTTTATTGATTCAGGGAATATTTAAACCTCAAAGAAACCCTTTTTCTGTATGCGGAATTACTTTCCCAATCAAAGGAACATAGCCGGCTCATCTGTCCATCCTTTTTTCCTCATGGGCAGACAGACTTCTGAGGAGACTTCAGCACTCAACATAAAACATAGATGGTAGCACAAGGCAAGGCAGAACACTGTTTAGCTCTCCAAAATGCTTCCATATACCTTCCCTTGCCTCAGGTTTGACGACAGAACAGTTGTCACTTCAAACTTAGATTTTCCATCAAATCCACCTTGAAGAAACTTCACCCATTGCACCGAAGGCTTAATATCCAAGTTGCTGGGATTTCTAGTTTGAGAGTTAGTGGCTCACAAAGCAGTCAATGAACTGTCAGCAGTAAGCAAGCCACCATGTTATCTGTAGAAGATTTGGCCATCCATTGACGACCCAAGGATAGTGATGATGAGTGTCCTAACTAAACCTTAATAGTTTAAAATAACCAACACAGGCTCATTGCAAATACATACCTCAGCTTATGTTTCTGCATAACCCGAAATACATAGCTCCAGGTACAAATCGCTGCATCTTTCGAGTGGAACCTCCACTAGAGGCGCTTGTTTTTTTCTGAGTTCTGATGCGGGTACATTCAAGGTTACAAATTTGTACTGGAGCATCGGGTTATGCAGAAATGTATGCAGAGGTATGTATTTCCAATGAGCCTTGGTTGAAAATAACACAACACGTAGAGCATGCTGCTAGCAAAGTTACAGGTGTAATTTTGTAATTTATGTACCAACTGGTGTTCGTTCCTATGGATAAAAGTAAAATTAAAATGCATAAATGAAAATTTAGTTTACATGTTAAGTTTGGTTTACAAGTTTGAACGACTTGCTCAATTACATTTCTGTTAAACAATATTAAAAATCTTTAAGGGGACAGTTCACCAAAAAATTAAAATTCCGTCATCATTTATTCACCCTTGAGTCATTCCCAATTTGTATAATTTTTTTGGTTTGGATAAACACAGAGAAAGAAATTTGGAAGAATGCTTGTAACCAAACAGTTCGTGGTCACCATTATCTACCATAGTAGGAACAATTGCAATGGTAGTCAAAAGTGCCCAGGACTGTTTGTTTTCCTACATTCTTCAAAATGTCTTCTTTAGTGTTCAACAGAACAAGGACATTTATGATGCAATTTTTCATATGTGAACAGTCAATGGTGGCCCAGAACTGTTTCGTTACAAGCATTCTTCCAAATATATTTCTCTGTGTTCACCAGAACAAAGAAATGTGTCATGGTTCTGCCTCACCTAGTCTTGTATTTCCTGGTCCTGAGGCAGAGTCATGATAAAGTCGTTGGTTATGTGTGGAGAGAAACATATTATTGTCCTTTTGACAATAATATGCGTTCTCTCCACTGTCTCGTCATTAGCCCCGCCCCTCTCGTTTCACGTATTGCTTCCCGTCCGTGTTTCATTACCCTCACCTGCCCTGTGTCATTATCCCTCGTTTGTATTCCCCTATATAATGCCCTCGTGTTTCTGTGTCCTGTGCTCTTGGATTGTGTATATACCGTGTATGTATGTGTACCTTGTTCATGTTCATGGTCATGTTCGCATGTTGTTGCCCGTAAGCCTGTTTCTTGCGCTGTCCCTGAACTGTGAGTTTTGTGTTTTTTGCCTTAGTTACCCTGCTGTGTGTTTAGACATTTGGTCGTGTCCTTTAGTTTAGTTTTTACTGCTCTTGCTTTCGTCTTGACCCCTCGTGGGAAGTCTTTTGTTGTGTATTAATCTCTTAGTTCTGTTTTCCCCATCGAGGGTGTTTTGTTTTGTGATTTTTGTTATTAAAGTCTTGTTCATTAACCCATTCACTGTCTGCCTGCATTTGGGTTCTTCCCACATATTCCGTGACAGAATCCAAGAGCCAGAAACGAACCCAGCAGGCTACCATGGACGCTGGGCGGTCCCGCCAAGCCCGCCTCCTCTGCGGCATTTGCCAGGAGAACATGGACCTTGAGGACTACTTGGACAGACTCCTAGGCGCCGCAGAGGAGGGTGTCTTCGGGGAGGCGAACTGGCGGTGCTCTTTAACGCCGGTCCCAGGAGACCCCTATCGCGAGTGGAGATGAGGGCGCTGAGACCGCTGGACTTTAACGCTGTGTGGTAGTACGCCACGTACCGTTCGGGGTCCAGGGTCTCAACCCAATCCAGCTACTCGTCTCCGCTGGCCGCGATCCCAGAGGGTCGGGCCCTGCAGATCGGGGTTCTGGGCACCGCCACACCTTCCGCCTCAGCCCCTGCAGTCTCGTCTCCACCAGTCAGCCTGGGTGGCAAGCGGGGGAGACGAGAGTCTTGGGTGAACTCCTCCGAGGAGTCCCAGCCAGAACCAGCCGTGCCGTTTGCCTCTTCAGCCGACCTCCAGGCGGGTGACTCGGCTGAAGAAAAAGAGGCAGCAGCGGGCAGCGCGGACTCCACCCCAGCCAGTGCAGCCGGCGTCCAGTCCGGTGCAGCCGGCGTCCAGTCCGGTGCAGCCGGTGTCCAGTGTCGTGCCTAGTCCAGTGTCCAGTCCGGTGCAGCCGGCATCCAGTCCAGTGCAGCCGGCGTCCAGTCCGGTGATCCAGCCGGCGATCCAGCCGGCGTCCCATCCGGTGATCCAGCCGGCGTCCAGCCCGGTGCAGCCGGGAGCCAGCCCGGTGCAGCCGGCGTCAAGCACTGTCCAGCCGGCCTTCCAGCCGGTACAGCAGCCGGCCTTCCAGCCGGGTCCCAGCCTTGTCCTGCCAACGCTCAAGTCGGCGGTCCCCCCCAGGACTTCCCCTAAGTCCCAAAGGACTCCGCGCCCTCGAGCGCAGCCGATGACTAAGACTATTCCCCCTTCTCCCTACCCCCATGGACTGCCCCCTATGAGCCCTTGTTTGGCCACACCCCCCCTCCCATGTTTGTTATTTTTATTGTCCCACCTAAGTCCTATTGTTATCTTGTCATGTCTGCCCCTGATTTTGTTTTCTATGTATTGCCTTGTCTTGTCTGTCACCCAGTCCGCCTTGTCTCATCTGTCTACCCCTTGGTGAGCACCTGGAGGTGCTCATTAAAGGGGGGGCTTCTGTCATGGTTCTGCCTCACCTAGTCTTGGATTTCATGGTCCTGAGGCAGAGCCATGACAACGTCTTTGGTTATGTGTGGAGAGAAACATATTATTGTCCTTTTGACAATAATATGCGTTCTCTCCAGTGTCTCGTCATTAGCCCCGCCCCTCTCGTTTCACGTATTGCTTCCCGTCCGTGTTTCATTACCCTCACCTGCCCTGTGTCATTATCCCTCGTTTGTATTCCCCTATATAATGCACTCGTTTTTCTTTGTCCTGTGCTCTTGGATTGTGTATGTACCGTGTATTTATGTGTACCTTGTTCATGTTCATGTTCGCATGTTGCCCGTAACCATGTTTCTTGCCCTGTCCCTGAACTGAGTTTTGTGTTTTTTGCCTTAGTTACCCTGCTGTGTGTTTAGACATTTGGTCGTGTCCTTTAGCTTAGTTTTTACTGGTCTTGCTTTCGTTTTGCCCCCTCGTGGGAAGTCTTTTGTTGTGTATTAATCTCTTAGTTCTGTTTTCCCCATCGAGGGTGTTTTTTGTTATTAAAGTCTTGTTCATTAACCCCTTCACTGCCTGCCTGCATTTGGGTTCTTCCCACGTATTCCCGTCACAGACATGTATACAGATGCGAAACAACTTGAGGTTAAATGGAGCCAGAATTTT
The DNA here is from genome assembly GCF_024868665.1 of Triplophysa rosa. Taxonomy (NCBI): domain Eukaryota; kingdom Metazoa; phylum Chordata; class Actinopteri; order Cypriniformes; family Nemacheilidae; genus Triplophysa; species Triplophysa rosa. The sequence goes on from NC_079900.1 coordinate 26,572,071, forward strand.
TTATTTTCAGGTGAACTGTTCCTTACCCAAACCATTAACAACCTTTTTTATTTTTTCCTGTCTGTGTTGTTGCTGTTCAACACATCACTTGGAAAGCTATAAAAAGCTAAATCATCTGATGATGGGATACCGTATGTGGGACCAGGTTGGTTGTAGTTTGTAAAACGTAGAAGGTTGTGAAGAAAATATGTATTTTGGTCATAAGATAAAAATGTTGTCACCCTTTTTTAACATAGCAAGGCTATACTTACTAAAATCCTATAGCATTACAGTCAGACAAGAAGAAAGCATGACAGTAGATTTGACAATAAAAAATGCACCAAAATCTAATAGTTTGTCCGCCTTATTTTAACTGTAGGAGTGTCAGGTAGATGCAGTCAAATGGTAATGTTGTTTAAATGGGAAAATCCAAACAAGGGAAGTGTTGTAATCTTTTTAACAGCTGATTTAGCAGCAGCTCGAAAAACCTCACTATCATTTGCAACCATTTGAAGCAAAGGGCTGAATCTCGCCATACCTAATGCAAAATCAGGGTATCCATAGCGTAATATCTGCTCGCAGCTACCAGGCAATGCTCTCCCTCTCTGTGAGCTTATCTCTTTCCATGCCATCCTCTCCCTCAGCCCTTATCGGCTTCTAAGCTCTGTGTCACGCATTCACAGCTTTGGCAGGGACTGCTCAGTGTCTGTGTACAAACACTATCCATCAAAAACCCATTCATGTAAACTTCACATACCTCCCCCTTTCATTTCTCTTTATTCATCCATCTAACCATCTATCATGAGACTATTAAACGTACATCATGATAATTTTAATGCACTTCTGAATTCCTATACTGCTGAGTTTTTGTCAACAATATTGACCAGTTCTTCAGAGCAGATAGCAGTAATTTATTTTGCAACATAGAACAGGTAAAGAAACCTTTTAAGATGGTATTTATGAGAGCTGACACTAAGGTAACACAGGTGCTGCACAGATAAGAAGAAACTAAGTGTTTCTGTAGCTGAACTGGTAGATCATGGCGCTAACAACTCCATGGTCATGACTTCAATTAAATATGTAAATGGAAGAAAGATATTAAATAGACAAAAGTAATATAAAATAGATAGATTTGTATGGCATCTGCTGATGTGGATATCTGGTTGTAATAGGATTTGTTAAAATGACAAATGAAATGTCAACATTTTACCTCAAATAACGATTATAAAATAACAAAATAATGTTTAGAATGAACATTGTCAATAGTTCATTGAATTTTAAATGGCTGTTTTCAATCTCCTGATTTCTCTCTTGACAGAGATTTGTGTGAGCTATATGTTCTGTATGTTTAATTTAAACAATTTATTTACATGTATTTAAATGGTGATGTCATTGTTGAATTCATATTTGTTTAAAGGGGTCATATGGTGCGAATATGTGTTTTTCTGTGTCTTTGGTGAGTTATAATTTGCCCATGCATGTATTAGACACGTAAAATTGCAAAAATTAAAGTGTCGGAACAAAAAATGCATTGCATCTAAAAGCGAATGCTCACCCAGACCTGCCTGAAACGCCTCGTGTAACCACACCCCCACAACTCTACGTCAGTTCGTGGTATGATTTGATCAAGACCGCCCAAATGTATTCCCAAGTAAGGTGGGCGTACCTGTCAGTACAATTGCTTTGGAACCTGATGTTCCAAATATGGTAAGAGGCGTTACATTTCCGTCACACGCTTGCAGTATTCGACCAATCACTACGCACTGGTTAACTGGCCAATCATAGCACACCTCGCTTTTCAGAGCGATGGGCTTTGTTACTGTAAAATATGCACGTTTCAGAGAGGCGGGGCAAACATGCACGGTATGTGGAAATACAGCGTTTTTGAACCATAAATCGTGTAAACACATTGCATTACATCTAAAACAAACTATAATATTCATTTTAGCTGTGTCATACGACCCCTTTAAAATGTACTGTTTAATATGTTTCTCTCTCCTTTATCTTAAATATGTACTTCTCTGGGATAACCACGCGTGTGTGTGTGTGTGTGTGTGTGGACTTGGTTTAATATGTTAGTGGGGACCTAAACCTGAATGCACACCAACTCATGGGGACCCGTGTCACTGTGTGGACCAAAATTGAGGTCCCCACGGGCACAAAAGCTTATAAATTGTACAGAACGATCATTTTTGAAAATCTAAAAATGCAAAAAGTTCCCTTTCTGTCGGTCTCTCGACGTTGTATCGAACCCTTGAGAACCTATCAACTTCTGACTATTTTGAAAAGGCCAATGAAATTGGCGAATGAAATTTGCATGCCGGACTCCGCGAGGGTAAGACTGACTCAGCGCTTATGCAGGAACTCCGCGCCGCCACTGACCTCGCTCTACGGGCGACCAAGGTGACAGGAAGCATCAGAAGTGTCTCGCCTGGGCTAAAGACAAAAAGGACTGGACTGCTGCTTAGTGGTCCAAAGTTATGTTCTGTGATGAAAGTAAATTTTGCATTTCCTTTGGAAATCAGGGTCCCAGAGTCTGGAGGAAGAGAGGAGAGGCACAGAATCCACGTTGCTTGAGGTCCAGTGTAAAGTTTCCACAGTCAGTGATGGTTTGGGGTGCCATGTCATCTGCTGGTGTTGGTCCACTGTGTTTTCTGAGGTCCAAGGTCAACGCAGCCGTATACCAGTAAGTTTTAGAGCACTTCATGCTTCCTGCTGCTGACCAACTTTATGGAGATGCAGATTTAATTTTCCAACAGGACTTGGCACCTGCACACAGTGCCAAAGCTACCAGTACCTGGTTTAAGAACCATGGTATCCCTGTTCTTAATTGGCCAGCAAACTCGCCTGACCTTAACCCCATAGAAAATCTGTGGGGTATTGTGAAGAGGAAGATGCGATATGCCAGACCCAACAATGCAGAAGAGCTGAAGGCCACTATCAGAGCAACCTGGACTCTCATAACACCTGAGCAGTGCCACAGACTGATCAACTCCATGCCACACCGCATTGCTGCAGTAATTCAGGCAAAAGGAGCCCCAACTAAGTATTGAGTGCTGTACATGCTCATACTTTTCATATTCATACTTTTCAGTTGGCCAAGATTTCTAAAAATCCTTTCTTTGTATTGGTCTTAAGTAATATTCTAATTTTCTGAGATGCTGAATTTGGGGTTTTCATTAGTTGTAAGTTATAATCATCAAATTAAAAGAAATAAACATTTGAAATATATCAGTCTGTGTGTAATGAATGAATATAATATACAAGTTTCACTTTTTGAATGGAATTAGTGAAATAAATCAACTTTTTGATGATATTCTAATTATATGACCAGCACCTGTATATAGGCTATTGGATTGCAATACTGTATTTTTCAATAACAAAAATGCAATTTACCTTGCAATGCATCATGAAGACTATTCGTTTGAGAACAAGCATATAAAATTACGATTAACCGTTGTTTATTGCTGGAAATCAAACGCGATGTAATTTACTCACTGTTAGTATGTAATATTAAGCCATAATGCATCGATTTATACTGTACACAATGGGTTATACGACAGGCTCACATGACACATTGCTTTGGCCATGATGCTAATGGCAAACTACACCAAGCCAAACAGCTTTAGTTTTCCACAAAAGTTTCTCTCCATCTGTGTGTTTCCTAACAGCCTGTGTTTGTAATGGACCTGTCGGAGCAATAATATTGATGAATAAGTCTCCACTGAAAGAAAGATGTGTATGAGTGTGTGTGTTTGTGAGTTTGCTACAGAAAGTGGGCTGGGCTGAAAGAACTGAGGCCAAAGCCAATGAAAAAGTACAGAGATTATGACTGTGGCAGACTGTCATAAATCAAAGGAAAGTGGTTTGCCATTGGCAGACGGTTTCTCCTGTATTAAAAGGAATGACACGGTAGGTGTCATAGCAACAGTTTGCACAGCTCCCTAATGACATTGAAAATGTAAGCCCTTTCGTACTCGGCATTTATGTATTTAGCAGACACTTTTATCTATATGTGTGGTCCCTGGGATTCAAACCCATAACCTTTGCATACAGTGCCATGCTTAACCAGCCGAACTACGGGAACATAGCTTATAAAACTATTTATACTTTGTTTACTGTGTTAATCTATTTAATTAAATAAGGCATACATCTTCATACACTCTTGGTTGTTTCAACCCATGGTTGGGTTAACCAACCAGATTCAGGATACCCTTTGAAATATTGTGAGGCTATTGACACGACCATTATTTCACACCATTTTATTTATAGTTTATTCTCCTTACAATGAGATTAGACATACATCAATACGACCAATGCACAGGAGGTTCTCCTGAATAGTTCTCATCTCCCAGCTCCATACTTAAAAACTCCTTGTCGTTTTAATGGAGCCTAGGTAATGCATTTTATTAGGTGATTATTTTCAGGAGACAACAACGCAATTCATTTATTTGTTCGCTTTTTTATTGGCCTGTAAGAATGTTTTATTCCTTGGTGAGAAAATCTTAGAACAAATCTTAAACAGGATTCAAATCAATCTCCCAGGAAAGTCCTCACCCGCAGAATAGATGTCCAATACTTCTATAACTCACAGAGATTCAGCGATAAATTAACACTTTGTGCACTACACTTTACAGCTGCTGAGTGTCGGCTTTACACAGCAAAATGTATTATTTATCATTTGGCTGTTTATTTATTTAAAGATACTTGACTAATTCAATTACCAACACGATGGAGGGACCAATAATTCTTAAACCGATTGATAATGAATTATCCCTCAATACTAAACTAAGGCCGTTTTCAATTCTGTCCGTCACCGTCTGAATCACAGTGCATTTGCATCATTACCATGAACATATCCAGAGACATTATAGGAAGAGGTAATGAATAAATAATTGAAAGAAATAGTAATGCTAAACATTGCTTCCAGTGCTTATGATAAATACAGGACTGGAAATTAAAAGAGACAATACATGTTTGTTTAGCCAACCAATAAAGGGATACTTAACCCAAAAATTCTTTCATTATTTACTCGCCTTTGAGTTGTTCCAAATCTGTATAAATGTATTTGTTATGATGAACACAGAGAAATATATTTGGAAGAATGCTTATAACCAGACAGATTTTGCCGCCCATTGACTCCCATAGTAGGAAAAAATACAATGGAAGTCAAAAGTGCCCCAGAACTGTTTGCTGTCACATTCTTCAAAATGTCTTATTTTGTGTTCAACAGAACAAAAAAATATATAAAGTATTTTTTCCTACTATGGGAGTCAATGGGGGGGGGTGAAATCTGTCTGGAAGTGTCTTTCCTGGGCTAAAGAGAAAAAGAACTGGACTGTTGCTTAGTGGTCCAAAGTCCTATTTTAAGATGACAGTACATTTTGCATTTCATCTGGAAATCAAGGTCCCCGAGTCTGGAGGAAGTCTGGAGAGGCCCAGAATCTAAGTAGTTTGAAGTGTGTGAAGTTCTTATAGTTTATGATGATTTGGGGTGCTGTGTCATTTGCTAGGGTTGGTCTCACGTGTTTTATCAAGTATAAAGTCAACGTGTCGATCTACCAAGATGTTTTAGAATACTTATGCTGATTTCCCTTTCCAGCAGGAAGCTGTTCACAGTGCCAAAACTACCACTAACTGGTTTGGTGACCATTATATTATGGTGCTTGATTGGCCATCCAACTCGCCTTACTGCACCTAATCCTCATAGAGAACCTATGGGGTATTGTCAAGAGGAAGATAAGAAACATCTGACCCAACAATACAGAAAAGCTGAAGGCCACTATCAAAGAAACCTGAGCTTTAATAACACATGAGCACTGCGACATGCTGATCACCGCCATGCTGCGCCAGAACTAAAGAAGCCCCAGACAAGTTTTGAGTGCAATGAATACAGTATAGCAGTGGTTGATAAATTGCCACAGATTCTGTGGCATTTTATGAAATATCGAAATTTATCATAAATTTTATGCAACCAAACATCAGAAAAATAAAACCACCAACCAAAAGAATTGATGTGCGTTGTATAACGTCTTGGTTACGGATGTAACCTCGGTTCCCTTTCTGTCGGTCTCTCGACGTTGTGTCGAACCGACAGAATGGGGTTTGTCTTGAGAACCTATCATCTTCTGAGTATTTAGAAAAGGCCAATGAAAATTGGCGAATGAAATTTGCATGCCGGACTCCTCCCCGGATGTCCGGGTATAAGAGGGAAGCGGCGTGCTCATTCATTCACCTTTGGTCTGAGGAGCCTTAAGCATCCTCCCCCGACCGCTGGGGTGGGCGGCCAGTGTTGTGGCATGAGGGACACAACGTCTCGTTCCCTCCATCAGGGAACCGAGGTTACATCCGTAACCAAGACGTTCCCTTTCTGTCGGTCTCTCGACGTTGTGTCGAACCGACAGAATGGGGTTCCTATGTAAGATGCCACAGCACTGAGCCGTGTCACAATCTCTAGCGGAGCAACGTTGACTGGCCTGGGCGAGTCAGACGAAGACGCTAACGTGAAATTATGACCATCCAGTGGAGAGGAAGGGAGACCCAGAACTTTACCACAAAGTTGGGAAGCCCCTGCCACCGGCCGTCACGGGTGGAGGCCTAGTTCTCTAAATGGCGAGAAGCCACCCAGCACCGTAAGGGCCACTGGGTAAGCATTATTCCCCCCCCCGGGGGAAAACGCTGCAGAGACCACTACCTACCGTAGGGAGGAATTAGTGGAGACACCACATGGTCTCACCAACAGGGGAGAACTCATGGGAAAATGTGCGGACTGCAGGAGTTAACCGCAAGGTGGGAGTCCACCTAGGGAGGTCATGGGTTGCCGAGGTGGGAACCATTCATGAGGATACATCAGACGGAACAGCCCACGGAGGGGGGGTTACCACGTCTGGAGCACTAGGTCCGGTTAGAGCTATGTGGGAGATAACTCAACTGTTCCCCGGCCTAAGGGGGCAGGGCTGCTCTGCCCAGCCTGCCCCGAGGAAGGTGCTAGTGATGGATAAAATGCCTGTTCTTTACCCAGTGGGGGAAAGAGGGGAGGCGTAATAGCCGCTGATCCCCCTAAGGAAGGGGGAAGGGCTTTCGCAGGCGTACGCCCTACCGGCTGCCGGTCCTACACCTTGCCAGGATGCGGGCTGACACCGGTTCCGCGCGTAGGTATTAGAACCTCACGGAGTCATTGGGCATAGCCCAACCCGCAGCTCTGCAGATGTCTGCTAGAGAGGTGCCCTGAGCCAGTGCCCATGAGGAGTGTGCCTCACTCCCAACGGGCAGGGGCGAATTGAGATCGGTATGCCCTAACGAGGGCATCCACGATCCAGTGCACCAGCCTCTGTTTGGAGACAGCCCTCCCTTCTGCTGACCTCCGAAACAGACAAAGAGCTGCTCAGAGCTTCTGGGCTCTGCGTGCGGTCCAAGTAGAGGCGCAGTGCGCGTACTGGACACAACACGGAAAGGTTGGGTCTTCCTCCCCGGTGGGGAGCGCCTGCAGGTTCACCACCTGGTCTCTCGGAAGAGTGGTGGGAACTTTGAGCAAGTAGCCGGGGCGGGGTCTCAAGATAACGTGAGAATCCCGGCCCCGAGTTCTAGGCAATCTGTGGACACGGAGGGTGCTTGCAGATCCCCTACCCTCTTGGAGGTGAGCGCCATCAAGAAAGCCGTCTTTATCAAGACTGAGAAAGAGCAGCAATCCCGAGAGGCTCGAAGGGGGCGGGGCCTCTTGAGGCCCGCCACCTAGGTCGCAAGAGGGTACGGAGCGCAGATAAGGTGCTCACCCTCTCGCGCCCCTTGGGAACCTAATGACCAGGTCGTGGCCGAGGCCCTAGCCTGAGTGACGTCCCAACCAGACCGGGGGTGGGTCACTCAGGATCTCCTCGTCCCGTCCAGACATGGAGACCAGGTTCTGCCTGGGATACCGTAACGTGCCCCTTCCCCTGGGGAAGCAGTTCGCCAGGGGGAGCGGCCAGGGGGAGTTGTTGTCAGAGCCTTAGCTCCGAGAACCAAGTCCTGGTTAGGCCAAAGGGGCGTAACTAGTACCACTTGATGCTCCTCTTCCCTGGCCTTGCACAGGACCTGTGCAATGAGGCTCACTGGGGGGAAGCGTACTTCCGCTTGTCCCGCGGCCAGCTGTGCGCAAGGGCAACCGTGCCAAGGGTTGCCTCGGACAGGGAGTACCAAAGCGGACAATGGGAGGAGTCCGGGGAGGCAACAGGACCACCTGTGCCTGGCCAAACTGCTCCCAAATGAGCCGGCTGCGCGGGGATGGAGTCGCCACTATCCGCGAGGCATCGACTGACGAGAGAGCGCATCGGCTGTCTGGTTCAGGACGCCTGGGATGTGTGTGGCTCGCAGGGAACTGATCACCTGCTGACTCCAGAGGAGGAAGCGCCGGGCGAGTCATGTTAGCTGTCGTGAGCGAATGCCACCAATGCTATACGCCACAGCAGCTGTGCTGTCCGACCAGCACGTGCTTGCCTGCACGAGAGGCAGTAGCCTCCTCAATGCAAGTAGCACAACCAACAACTCTAGGCAGTTGAAATGCCAACGCAGGCAGGGGCCCGTCCACCGCCCCGACACTGCGTGCCCGTTGCACACGGCACCCCAACCCTGCAGGGAGGCGTCTGTCGTCACCACGACGCGCCTCGTGACCTGCCCGAGAGGGACCCCCGTCCGTAGAAAGGTCATTGAAGACCAAGGGGTTAGGTTTGTTTTCCTGCTCTCCTCTTCAGTTTTCATCTTTGTCCGACTTCTTTTCCTCTATATGCCCATCTTCATTCTCTCCTTCAAACAGCATTTCATTTTGCTGTTGGTCTCTGGTGTGTGAGAGATGAGAGAGAAAGATGGAGAGATAGATGCGATGGGAAGATAAATGAAAAGTGATGTGAAATGTGCGACGGGCAGGAAATGAATAAGTAGCAACAGGAAGCCACTTATGGGGGGCGAGAAAGGGGTATCCATAAAACAGTAAGCAAAAAGAATGAGAGAGAAAGCTACAGATGATAGCTGGATGAAGGGAGGGAGAGGGAGAAGGAAAGATGAAGGAGATCAGCGATGTTTGTCCTGCCAACGCGCCACTGAGCAGATGAAGATGAATGAGCTGTGCGTATGAGATGTTTGGCGAATACACGGCTGTTGTAAAGTCATTTCATTTTAATTGCTGCTTTTTTACCATTACCACTGCCGACTACGCTCACTTACAGCATCATTCTCCATCCATATGGTCCCTTTTTACTGCAGTGCCCTGTTATGTTCATGATAGCATGACCACAGGGAGTGCAGTGATGGCCAGACCATCATTTCTGCAGGTTTATATTTCATGGCATAAAAAGAAGCAAGCAAACATGCCCACCCAGAAATAACTGAAAAACAGTTCATTTAAAATTTTGTATGCTTTGTGTTGAAAATGTGCGCTTATTAAAGTCCCAGTGAAATAAAAATTAAAATGCCTATTTGTTCGTTAAATATTGCAGCTTTTATTGTAAATAGTTTATCAATGTGGGTCATTGTCTTTTTTAAATTTGTGTGCCCTCAAAATCTTTAGATAAAATCTAAAAATGCACTTCCTTCCTGTAATGACTATTCATCTTAAATGACTTATGTTAGACGGCTTGGGTGGAGCACCCGTTAACTCCTCCCCTTTAACTATCAGTCTGCTGCCAGTTCCATTTCAAAATGCAACATCTGTTTATATACATCCAATCAAATCACAGAGAAAGACAGAAGCCACGGCCACTATTTTTCTCATTAGAAATTCCATTTCACTTGTAAATGCGTCAAAATACGGAAGTAAAAATGCAACTTCCGGTTCACAGGGACTTTGAAAACCAAAAGAAGTCTTGATGTGATCATTTTTATATACATAAAATGGGATGCGATCATCTGCAAATATAAGTCATGTCACCATCAGTCATACAGACGAATTATCTAACCCAACAGCACAATATCTAATCTTTCTATTCCTTTCTGTTGGGACATGCAGCTATCACCTGCACAACAAAATCGCACTCTAGCTCAACTTGTCGAGCATTTGTTTCAATACGGTGACAATTGTGAAGCACTACACGCATTGAAGGAACTTAAAGAAACGTGATTATTTTCTACAAGGGCATTATTGATTGAAGTTGAAGCAGAAAGACAGTAAGTAATTAAATGGAACAATTGGTGGGTATAAAATTAGCTTCATGCTGTTAGAGTTGGATGAAGAGAGGGGAGGGAAGAAAGAGGCCTGTCTGCAGTGACTGATGACTGTGGAGCAATTAAAAGGCGAGAGGGAGCGGGGTGGAGATGTGCCGCCTGAGCTGGGTATAGATTTATCTGAGATAATGAACTCCTCACCCTCCATTGATCTGTGGGGATGAGCTGAAGGCCTTGAGAAGAAAACGTTCAGCAGTTTGTGAACAACAAACTTCTCCGGGGCGGCCATTTTCTTGGTATTTATGAACACCGCAAGGTTGTTATAGTTTATGGTTGCTCATTTTTATTTATAGTTGCTTTTTCATTTAGCATTAATATGTTTTATGATATTTAAAATGGTAAAAAATGTGACCCTGCCTGCTAACTGAACAATACTTTAAGACTTGAACTAGGTCTTACACCTGTTGTGACCAGTGTTATTTATGTTGCAGAAGAATATGATTTTTCTACAGTACATAAGTATATCTATTATGTGAATGTGTCACCAACAGGATGATTTTTCTTTAGCTTCTGATAAGAAACGTCTTGGTTACGGATGTAACGTCTTGGTTATGGATGTAACCTCGGTTCCCTGATGGAGGGAAGGAGATGTTGTGTCGAACCGACAGAATGGGGTTTGTCTTGAGAACCTATCATCTTCTGAGTATTTAGAAAAGGCCAATGAAAATTGGCGAATGAAATTTGCATGCCGGGCTCCTCCCCGGATGTCCGGGTATAAGAGGGAAGCCGGCGTGCTCATTCATTCACCTTTGGTCTGAGGAGCCTAAAGCATCCTCCCCCGACCGCTGGGGTGGGCGGCCAGTGTTGTGGCATGAGGGACACAACGTCTCGTTCCCTCCATCAGGGAACCGAGGTTACATCCGTAACCAAGACGTTCCCTTTCTGTCGGTCTCTCGACGTTGTGTCGAACCGACAGAATGGGGTTCCTATGGAAAACGCCACAGCACTGAGCCGCGTCACAATCTCTGCGGAGCGACGTTGACTGGCCTGGGCGAGTCAGACGAACACGCTAACGCGAAATTATGACCTTCCAGTGGAGAGGAAGGGGGACCCAGAGCTTTCCACAAAAAGTTGGGAAGCCCCCTAACGCCGGCCGTCACGGGCGGAGGCCTAATTCTCTAAATGGCGAGAAGCCGCCCGGCACCGTACGGGCCACTGGGTAAGCATTATTCCCCCTGGGGGAAAAACGCTGCAGAGGCCACTACCTACCGTAGGGAGGAATTAGTGGAGACACCACATGGTCTCACCATCAGGGGAGAACTCATGGGAGGAATGTGCGGACTGCAGGAGTTAACCGCAAGGTGGGAGTCCACCTGGGGAGGTCATGGGTTGCCAAGGTGGGAACCATTCATGAGGATACATCAGACGGAACAGCCCACGGAGGGGGTGTTACCACGTCTGGAGCACTAGGTCCGGTTAGAGCTATGTGGGATAACTCAACTGTTCCCCGGCCTAAGGGGGCAGGGCTGCTCTGCCCAGCCTGTCCCCAGGAACGGTGCTTAGTGATGGATGGAATGCCTGTTCTTTACCCGAGGGGAAAGAAGTGAGGCGGGATCGCCACTGCTCCCACCGGAGAGGGAAGGGCTTCCGCAGGCGTACGGCATATAGCCGCACGCCTGCGGAAGCCGCCTAGTGGCCAGGGCCCTAGCCTGAGTGATGGTCTTAACCGCCGCAGGGGGTAAGCCACTCAGGATCTCCTCATCTCGTCCAGGGGTCAGACATGAAGCACGCCTCGTGACCTGCCCGAGAGGGACCCCCGTCCGTAGAAAGGTCATTGAAGACCAAGGGGTTAGGGTGCGTCGGCAGAGAGGCGTAATCACCATCCGCCTGCTGCCAGTGTGCCATGCTCTCAGGGAACTCGACTCTGTAGCCAGTGTTGGAGCGGTCTCATGTACATCAACCCAAGGGGTATCACCACCGCCGAGGATGCCATGTGCCCAGGAGCCTCTGAATTTGTTTCAGGGGGACCACTGACTGCTTGAAATATTCCAGGCAGTTCAACACTGACTGAGCACTTTCTGTAGTCAGTCGCGCTGTAATGGAGACAGAGTTGAGTTCCATATCAAGAAAGAAGATGCTCTGCACAGGGAGAGCTTGCTCTTTTCTCGGTTGACCTGTGGTCCCAATCGATCTAGGTGCCGAAGCACTAGGTCCCTGTGTGTACATAATAGATCTCGCGAGTGTGTCAAATGAGCCAGTCGTCGAGATAGTTTAGTACCCGCACACCTCTCTCCCTGAGGGGAGTGAGGGCGGCTTCCACGATCTTCGTGAAGACTCGTGGGGACAGGGACAGACCGAAAGGGAGGACTCTGTACTAATATGCCCGACCCTCGAAAGCGAACCGTAGGAACGGGCAATGACGAGGGAGAATCGAGACATGAAAGTAAGCGTACTTCAGGTCGATTGCCATGAGCCAATCTTGACATCTGGTAAATGCCAGGATGCGCTTCTGCGTGAGCATCCTGAACGGCAGCTTGAGTAGGTGCCTGTTCAGGGTATGCAGATCTAGCAACCCCCCTTTTTGGGGACGATGAAGTACGGGCTGTAAAGCCCGTTGAACATCTATGCTAGAGGGACGAGCACGATCGCTTCCTCTCCAGAGGGGTGGCGACCTCGGCCTGAAGCACGGGAGCATCCTTGCCTCTGATTGAGGTTTGAGAGGATGCTCCCGAAACTTGGGCGGGCGTCTGGGGAGTTGGACCACGTAGCAGAGACGGATCGTATCCCGTAGTCACTGTGACGGTTTGGGAAGCCTTGTCAGGCTCCCAGGGACCGATCCAGGGAGGCTAGGGGTATGTTCTGCTTCATCGACCTCCCGGGGGGTGGTTCGATGGCCGGCAGTGCGGATCCCTCACCGTCGGGGGGCCCCCGGAGAGGAGATCGGCTCTGCTGTTTTACCTGCCTGGTGATGATGTAGCACAACGCACCATCGATTGAGAGTGCTTAGGCTGATGATTATCCTCGACATTGGGTCTCGCCTCAACGTTGAGTTGCTGAACACCGTCGTGTAGAGCAGTGGTTCCCAAACTTTTTACAATGGCGTACCCCCCCAGGGATTTAACATCATTCTGCGTACCCCCTTTCTTACAGTCACAATTGTGGTCTCAAACATTTGCATTTTAAATACATGTAATTTTCTTTTATCAAGCAATAAATGATAAATGACTCACTGCTTAATGAGATGGATGTGCTTGAAATGACTTGCATAACTCTGTGATGTTTGGTTGTATCGGAGAAAGTCTGAGTCTCAAATCATTCTCTATGCAGAGTCTGTGTCGATATTTGTTCTTTATGTGGGCAAGTGCTGAAAACCCACTCTTGCCAAGATACGTTGTGGAGAAGGGCAGTAATGTTTTCAAAGCGCAATCGGCTTGCATGCAAAGCTATCCAGAAGTCTGTCAGTAATTTTTGTGCAAAGTCACATGCGGTACGTAAAGATGTGCGCTTACGCATGAGTGGACGCATATTTTTGATTGGATGTCATGAATTTGACCTTTTATGGCACTACGTGACTACTGTTTTGCTGTGTGTACACTAGAGGGAGCACGTCTTTATATTTAGCTTGTGAGAAAAACATGCCTGCTGATTATCCATGACATTGGGTCTCGCCGTGACTCAACATCGAGTTGCCGAACACCGTCACGTAGAGGGTGAGAGCTGCTGTGATAAACACCCAGAGAGAGAGAAAAACTCTTAGAAGTGGGCTGATGGGACGGGGCAGGAACCGTCCCGGATCGACCAACCAGCGATGGAATGGCTGGGGTCGGGCCCGAAGGTATTCTCGATCTCCCTGGGGTCTTCTTTGGTAATGTTGGTTTCCTGTTTCCTGTTTCCTGTTTCCTGCATCGCTGCCGGCGGCTCGTTTGTATCAGTGCTCTTACCACTTCGCTCTAATATTAGTGTATTTTATTGTCGTTGCTAACTTATCCTGATATCTCAATAACCCTGTTCTTGTTATCTACTTGAAGATTCTAAACCAAAAGTGATAGTTAACTTAACGCCGTTAGCATAGCAATAGCGTGTTAGCTTGCTTTCTGTTTACACTGTGGAATATCATCTTGCCTCTGGTTTGTCTTGTGTGCTAACTGTTTCTCTTTTTAAGCGATTATACTACGATCCATCGAGCAACCGTGGTAAGTTGGAATTGCACTTCAAATCCGGTGAGTTATGGCTTCTATTCCTATTATTGTTACTTGCACCTCATGTCATATGTTTAGCTTAGCCTTCTCTGTCAGCTGCGAGGGCTTTATATGCGATAAATGCAGGGAAATAGTTAGGCTGACAGAGAAGATCTTAGAATTAGAGTCTCGCATCCAATCTTTATCTGAGGATAGTAAGAGGTTAACAACGATAGAAAACACTTTGGATGCGAGCAACATTAGCGCACACAGCTCGGTTCCGGTTGAAAATCCTCCGCAGCTGGGAAACTTCGTGACTGTGAGACGGCGTAGTCGCAGGACAAAACATCACTCGACCGTTCCGATTACAGTCTCGAACAGGTTTGCCCCGCTCAGTGACGCACCGACTGAGAAACCTGCTGAAAGTGCCCTAGTTATCGGTGATTCTATTGTTCGGAACGTTAACATAGAGGCACCAGCCACCATAGTCCAATGTTTACCGGGAGCCAGAGCGCCTGACATCAAGTCAAATTTAAATGTGCTGGCTAAGGCTAATCGTAAATTCAGTAAGATTGTCATTCACGTCGGCACAAATGATGTTCGACTCCGTCAATCGGAGATCACAAAAGATAACATTAAAGAGGTGTGTGAGCTCGCAAGCATGATGTCAGACACTGTAATATTCTCTGGCCCCCTCAATGCTTATCGTGGTGATGAGATTTATAGCAGATTATCATCACTAAATGGCTGGTTGTCTGAGTGGTGCCTGCAGAATGATATAGTTTTTATAAATAACTGGAAGAGTTTTGAGGGCAGACCTGACCTGTTGAAACGAGATGGTCTCCATCCCTCCTGGGCTGGGACTTCCATCCTGTCTAGAAATATGGCAAAAAGTCTTAATGCTAATGCTAAAACTTGACTCGCTGGGGCCCAGGTCAGGGAGCAGACAGTATGGCTTAACCAACTGTCTGCTTGCCGTCTCACGTCGCAGAATACACAAAATGTACAACATGTAGTAATCCGTTCTCCCAAACATCACAAAATAGAGACTGTGTCTGTCCCCCGGATTAGCAAACATAAAATAATGCGTAAACCTCTTGAAAGTAATTTAATAAACGTTAAACAAACTAAACATGAACAAAATACAGATAATCAACTGTTACGACTCGGATTGCTAAATATTAGATCTCTCTCTAATAAAGCACTTTTTGTTAACGATATGATAACAGATCATAAAATAGACATGCTCTGTTTGACAGAAACATGGCTAAAACCAGATGATTATATTGCTTTAAATGAATCTGTCCCCCAAGATTATTATTATAAACACGAGCCTCGTCTAAAAGGCAGAGGGGGAGGTGTCGCAGCACTTTACAATAACTCTCTTAGCATTTCCCAGAAGTCGAACTCTAAATATAATTCTTTTGAAGTCATGGTTCTTCATGTTTCAACACCTAATACTAAAGATAAAACACTTTTTAAATTGATTCTAGCTATTGTATATAGGCCTCCAGGGCACCACACAGATTTTATTAAAGAATTTGGTGGGTTCTTATCAGAACTAGTACTGGCCGCAGATAGACTCCTTGTCGTTGGTGACTTTAACATCCACGTAGATAACGTTACAGATGCCTTAGGAATGGCTTTCAAAGACACTCTTAACTCCATGGGCATTAGTCAACATGTGTCAGGACCCACTCACCTTCGTAATCATACTTTAGATTTAATACTGTCTTACGGTATAAATGTGGACGACGTTAAAATCCTTCAGCAGAGTGAAGACATTTCGGATCATTATCTGGTATTATGTTTGCTTCACTGGCCTACGGCTGCAAATAAAACTCATTGTTACAAATATGGTAGAACAATAACTTCAACTACCAAAGATGCGTTTCTCGATAATCTGCCCGAATTGTCTCAAATCATGAGAAATAACGTTGAAGATCTTGACATTACCACTGAAAATTTTAATTCCACCTTCTCGGTAACGCTAGACAAAGTTGCTCCACTACGTTTAAAGAAGATTAAAAATGGCAGCCCCACACCGTGGTATAATGAACACACTCAGGCTCTAAAGAAAGCGGCCCGAAAAATGGAGCGCAACTTTAAGAAAACTAAATTAGAGGTATTTCGTACAGCATGGAAGGATAGTATTCGAAAATACAGGAAAGCCCTAATAACTTCTAGATCCGCCTACTTTTCATCACTAATAGAAGAAAACCAGCACAACCCTAGGTTTTTATTTAACACGGTGGCTAAATTAACAAAAAATAAATCGTCAGTGACTTCTGATCCTGTATATCAGCATAGCAGTGATGAATTTATGAACTACTTCACATATAAAATCCAAGATATTAGAGAAAAAATTATAACAATGCAATCAGAAGTGAAACCCGCTGAACAAACTAACTACAGCGCCCTTAAGGAGAAAATGCAATTATTTTATACCGTAGATCAAGATGAGCTGTCTAAAATTATTAGATCATCTAAATCAACAACATGCATACTAGACCCTATACCTACAAATCTACTGAAAGAGATGCTCCCAGAAATTATAGATCCTCTTCTTGGTATTATTAACTCATCTCTGACATTAGGACATGTGCCTAAAGCATATAAGGTGGCTGTTATAAGGCCCCTTGTCAAAAAACCCCAACTCGACCCTAGAGAACTAAGGAACTACAGGCCTATATCGAATCTACCTTTCATATCTAAAGTTCTGGAAAAAGTAGTTTCAACTCAATTATGCTCCTTCCTCCAAAGGAATGACATCAATGAAGAATTCCAGTCTGGATTTAGAGCATGTCACAGTACAGAGACTGCTTTGATCAGAGTTACAAATGATCTGCTATTGGCGTCTGACCGAGGTTGTATCTCGTTATTGGTGCTGCTAGACCTTAGTGCTGCATTCGATACCATTGACCACAGCACACTCCTACATAGACTCGAAAATTATGTCGGCATTAAGGGAATAGCTTTGAAATGGTTTAAATCTTATTTATCCGACCGTTTTCAATTTGTAGCAATAAACAATGAGGTGTCACGCAAATCGCAAGTCCAGTACGGTGTACCACAGGGCTCAGTCTTAGGGCCTCTGCTCTTCGCATTATACATGCTACCTCTAGGAGATATAATAAAGCGACACGGAGTTAGCTTTCACTGTTATGCTGATGATACTCAACTTTATATTTCCTCGAAGCCTCATGAAACACAGCAGTTCCATCGAATAATGGAATGCATAGTCGATATAAAAAACTGGATGAGTAACAACTTTTTATTACTGAACTCGGACAAAACGGAAGTGTTACTTATTGGACCGAAAACTGCTATAAGTAACAACCAAGAATACTGTTTAACTATTGACGGATGTTCCATAAAACCCTCGTCGTCAGCAAAGAATCTTGGCGTTCTATTCGATAGTAATCTGTCATTTGAGAGCCACGTCGCCAACACCTGTAAAATTGCGTTTTTCCATTTTAAGAATATATCTAAACTACGTCATATGCTGTCAATCTCAGATGCAGAGAAGTTAATTCATGCATTCATGACATCAAGACTAGATTACTGTAATGCACTGTTAGGTGGTTGCCCTGCAGGCTTATTACAAAAACTCCAATTGGTCCAAAACGCGGCAGCTCGAGTTCTTACACGTACAAAAAAGTATGAACATATTAGCCCGGTTCTGTCAACCTTGCACTGGTTACCTATAAAGCATCGCGTTAACTTTAAAATCTTGCTTATTACCTATAAAGCCTTACATGGTTTAGCTCCTCAGTACTTGAATGAACTCCTTTTGTATTACAGTCCTTCACGTGCATTACGCTCTCAGGCGTCCTGTCAGTTGGTAATACCTAGAATTTCAAAATCAAGTGCAGGTGGTAGATCCTTTTCCTATCTAGCGCCTAAACTTTGGAATAGTCTTCCCTGCACTGTCCGGGAGGCAGACACACTCTGTCAGTTTAAATCTAGACTAAAGACGCATCTTTTTAATCTTGCATACACTACTCTTCCATAATATAAATCTTCAGAGGGTTTAGGCTGCATTAGTTAGATCAACCGGAACCAAAAACACAACTGATGTACTTGTTGCATCAAAGAGTACAGAACAGTACTCTACTCTCAGCCAGTCTTGTCTCATTGTTCCAAGGTTACCACAGCGAGCAGGATGCAGTTCATGGCCTGACCTGATGGTAGAGCGGAGAATGGGAAGTGGGGACCTGACAAGAGCTGAGATGATAGAGCTGGATAAAGAAGGACGCGGTCTCTTGACATGTCTTCACCACAAAACTTCAAATGCTATTAGATTATTAATGATAATCTTAAACTATAATTTATTTTATTATTAAGTTTATTTATTTTATTTAGCCTTGTTGTGCAAGTTCTCTGGAGCTTGTGCAGAGGCAGCAGCTTTTGCCAGAGGGGAACTGGAATCCCCTGGTTGGGCCTGGGTTCTCCTGAGGTTTTTTTTCTCGATTAGAGTTTTGGGTTCCTCGCCACCGTTTGCATACTGTTTTTGCACTATCTGCCTGACCGGGGGGGCTGCTTTAGAATCTTAAAGTTTTACTTAATTAATATTGCATATAGGAATTTATTATCTGTTATATTTGACCTGTGCTTCTCTCTCCTTTATCCTAAATGTGTGCTCTCACTGAGCGTGTGTGCGTACTTGTCCGTGTACGTACGTGTGTGTGTTTTGTGTGTGTGTGTGTGTGTGTGTGTGTGTGTGTGTGCGTGTGTCTCTGTGTCTGTGTGTGTTGGTGCGTGTTGTGTGTGTGGAGTGTTTTGTGTGTGGGTGTGTCTGTCTTCTGTGTTTTCAACCTTTTCTTGTTTTTGCAGGTACAACTTTGATTGTTTTGCTTGTAGTCAATGTGTCTCCTGTACAGCTGCTTTGTAACAATGAAAATTGTAAAAGCGCTATATAAATAAAGTTGAGTTGAGTTGAGTTGAGTTGAGTTCCCATGAGGGCCGCTTCGGCTTCTGCTGCGGCTGCTGACCTGATATCCGGGGGCGGAGTCCGGCATGCAAATTTCATTCGCCAATTTCATTCGCCTTTTCTAAGAAGTCGGAAGCGATTGGTTCTCAGGGATGAACCCCATCTGTCGGCTCGACACAACGTCGAGAGACCGACAGAAAGGGAACACATTTTAGCTCAGTTAAGCATGTTTACTGTTGAAAAAAAACTACTTAAGAGAGGTTAGGTGTTTAAAGAGATAGTTCAACCAAAAAGGAAAATTCTGTCGTCAATCACTCACCCTCAGGTTGTTCCAAACCTGTATACATTTCTTTGTTATGCTGAACACAAAGGAAGATATTTTGTTAAGTCTCATAATCTATTTTTGAGAGTAGGACATGACATGGCCTTACTCAGTCAATATCAATAAGAAGATATCTAGGTTATATTTTCACATTATGTAGGATGATTTCATGCAAGAAATAGTAAATAAAAAAATGACTGGGTTTTCACAGGCAGGTTTTCACAGGCAAATTATTTTAAAACATTAAATCTGATACAATATTGTCATGGCTCTGCTTCACTTAGTCATGTTTTTCTTGGTCCTGTAGCAGAGCCATGGCAAAGCCTTAGGTTTTGTGTGAGAAGACCATGGGATGTTTATCTTCTGACATCTCATGTGTTTTCTCGTGTCTTGTCATTGGCCCCGCCCCTCTCGTCTCATGTATTGCTTTCCTCCCGTGTCTCATGTTCCTCGCCTGCCCTGTGTAATTATCCCTCGTTTGTCTTGCCTATTTAATGCCCTCTTGTTTCATTGTCTTGTTGCTCGTGGATTGTTCTGTGTACTGTGTATGATTGCTTCGTGTTCCTGCCCGTGGCATTTAATCAAGTTAAGTTTAGTCAGTGTAAGTGTTTGTCTAGTGTTGATCTAGTTAATTTATGTGCCTGTGTAGTCTGATTTTTTATCCCTTTGTCTTTGTTATTTTACCCCCTCGTGGGTTTTTGTTTTGTCAATTGTTTATTAAAAGTCTTTTGTTTAACCCCTTTACTGCCGCTGCCTGCGTTTGGGTTCTTCAGCCACGCAAATCGTGACAGAATCCACGAGCCAACTAAGAACCCAGCGGGCGGCATGGAGTCGGACGAGGCGTGTGAAGGACTTCGCTATGGACTTTCTGTCCACCGCACGCTACTCGGGGTACGCTACCCTTTGAGCCAGCTGAGATGCGCCGGTTGAGACACCTGGGCTTCGCGGACCAGGTTGAACTCGCGATGAATCGTGAGGAGCCCAGGGGAATGTCCATGGCGGAGCCTCTCACGGGGCTGGCGGATATCCCCGAGGACGGTCCCCTGCAGATCGGGGTTGTGGGTATCACTACGCCATCCTCCACATCCTCGGCAGCTTCTCCACAGTCCACCAGCCTCGTTGGCAAGCGGGGGAGGCGAGCGTCCTGGGGATCCACCTCCGAGGAGTCCCAGCCGGAGCCAGCCGTGCCTTATACCTCCTTCCGTCACCCGACCACCAGCCGGGTGGCTCGGCGGAAGAAGGGCAGCGGCGGGCAGCGTGGACTCCAACCCAGCCGGTGCAGCCGACGTCCAGTCCGGTGCAGCCGGCATCCAGTCTTGTGTCCAGCCCGATGTCCAGTCTTGTGTCCAGTCTTGTGTCCAGTCCTGTGCAGCCGGTATCCAGTCCGGTGCAGCCGGCGTCCAGTCCGGTGGTCCAGCTGGCGTCCAGTCCGGTGCAGCCGGCGTCCAGTCCGGTGCAGCCGGCGTCCAGTCTGGTGATCCAGCCGGCGTCCCAGCCGGCGTCCCAGCCGGTGATCCAGCCGGCATCCCAGCCGGTACAGCAGCCGGTCTTCCAGCCAGTGTCAAGCCCTGTCCAGCCGGCCTTCCAGCCCGGCGTCAAGCCCTGTCCAGCCGGCCTTCCAGCCGGGTCCCAGCCTTGTCCCGCCGACGCTCAAGTCGGCGGTCCCCCCCAGGATTTCCCCCACAGAATTCCCCAGGACTCCGCACCCTCGAGCGCAGCCGGGGATTAAGACTGTTCCCCCCATGAACTCTTTTGTTCCCCCACCCCCCCTCCCATGTTTGTTGTTTTTATTGTCCTACCCAAGTCCCTTTGTTATTCTTGCTTGTCTGCCTCTAATTTTGTTTTCCATGTTTTGTCTGTTTTGGTCACTGTCTCAGTCTGTCTTGTCTCGTTAGTCTACCCCTNGTTTTCCATGTTTTGTCTGTTTTGGTCACTGTCTCAGTCTGTCTTGTCTCGTTAGTCTACCCCTTGGTGAGCAACTGGAGGTGCTCATTAAAGGGGGGGCTTCTGTCATGGCTCTGCTTCATTTAGTTATGTATTTCTTGGTCCTGTAGCAGAGCCATGGCAAAGCCTTAGGTTTTGTGTGAGAAGACCATGGGATGTTTATCTTCTGACATCTCATGTGTTTCCTCGTGTCTTGTCATTGGCCCCCCCCTCTCGTCTCATGTATTGCTTCCCCCCCGTGTCTCATGTTCCTCACCTGCCCTGTGTAATTATCCCTCGTTTGTCTTGCCTATTTAATGCCCTCTTGTTTCATTGTCTTGTTGCTCGTGGATTGTTCTGTGTACTGTGTATGATTGCTTCGTGTTCCTGCCCGTGTCATTTAATCAAGTTAAGTTTAGTCAGTGTAAGTGTTTGTCTAGTGTTGTTCTAGTTAGTTTATGTGCCTGTGTAGTCTGATTTTTTATCCCTTTGTCTTTGTTATTTTACCCTCTCGTGGGTTTTTGTTTTGTCAATTGTTTATTAAAAGTCTTTTGTTTAACCCCTTCACTGCCACTGCCTGCGTTTCGGTTCTTCAGACACGCAAATCGTGACACAATATGCTACCGTACAATAAAACATTGATGTGCCTGCTATTCACATAGCAATGGTAACTATGCACATATAACTTCATACGATTGCTTTCACATTCACAGTAAGAGGATTTAAAAGTTTCAGTGTACACAAGCCACATGTATTTTATAAATAAAACTATAAATATAAAATAAATAGCCTGAGGGTAACACTGATCCAATTTGTTCCTACCAAACCACTCACCATACTCCACTTGCCATACATTCTTCATAAATCCCATGTACAGTGTCAGTTCAGTGTGACAGTACTGTACAGCATCATAATGATGCCATATGTCCATCATCTCGCTTACATTCACACATGCACTTAATCTTACCGTCTCTATCTCCCACCAAATACAGGTCCCAAAATAAACCGCTAATACCCAGAGCTCCCAGAGTTATGAATACTGCAAGTCAAATTAAATATTAATGGAAACAAGAATGACGACTCAGAGAATGTTGAAAAAACAAAACAAGCCGTAGAGTATAGTCGGATAGAAAGAAGTGAATTAGTCCTGACAAATTGTATGAATTTAAAAATTATATCACTACAGTACAGTTAGCCACAGTTCAGTTAGCGGTGTTGGGGAAGGTACTTTAAAACTGGAGTTTAATCATTTCAAATGTAACCCCCATAAGTGCCACTTATGGAAAAAAAGAAGGTACTTACCCATAGCCGGGATACACAAATAATTAAACTACAGTCAACGTATGCTTAAGAAATACAATTCGACCTATAAAGGGAGCAATATCTTTGGACTTCAGTCCTCGAAACTGATTTGACAATTGATGGTTCAAGAGTTTTGATATTAGCGTAATAGCACTGAGCCAATTCACTGTACGGATCTCTGCTTGTTTACACTCACTTTCCAGACAGGTTGCTTCTGGTTTCGATTGGAAGCAAATAAAATAAATCGCCATATTGTGTTAAAACAGTATGTTTCCAGTGGATTTCCAAGACAAAGCAACTGGTTCTGTGATCCAAAAGAAATATGTGTTGTGCTTAATTTAGTTCGACATGCCAGCCATGGTTGTTTTCACCTTCAAAGTCCCCTATGTGGGATTGATGGCATTTGGAACACATGGTCTGTCTGATAGCATCACATAGACAATTACTCTTACTACACACTGCCCATCACATTGCACACTTGCACATAGCACCTGGAAACTGTACATTGTAAGAAACAATAGGTTAAACCTGTAAATAACCCACCTGTACACTCTTTTAAAAAAATAATATGTTGTCTTTTGTCTATATTTTTTCACTTTTTGTGTATAGTGCATTATTGTTTTTATTTAATTCTCATTTTTATCCATCTTAATGTATATTGTATGTTATATGTTTGCACCATGTCTACACTTTCTTATGCACTAAGCTCCTGTCGCCAAGTCAAATTCCTTGTGTGTGTAAACACGCTTGATAATAAAGCTCCTTGTTCTTCTGATAATTCAATTACTCTGAAAGTGCCCAATTCTTTAACAATATTGAAGAGGTGGACTAAATGTAATTACGTGTTTCATCGTCATGATATGGGGCTAGAGAAGTGAATAGCTACAGATAGCTATTTTATAGAGTTTATGAGGGCCTATCCAGAAATATTAGGTATGATATCTAACCCAGTTCCCTTTCTGTCGGTCTCTCGACGTTGTGTCGAACCGACAGAATGGGGTTTGTCTTGAGAACCAATCATCTTCTGAGTATTTAGAAAAGGCCAATGAAAATTGGCAAATGAAATTTGCATGCCGGGCTCCTCCCCGGATGTCCGGGTATAAGAGGGAAGCCGGCGTGCTCATTCATTCACCTGTTGGTCTGAGGAGCCTAAGCATCCTCCCCCGACCGCTGGGGTGGGCGGCCAGTGTTGTGGCATGAGGGACACAACGTCTCGTTCCCTCCATCAGGGAACCGAGGTTACATCCGTAACCAAGACGTTCCCTTTCTGTCGGTCTCTCGACGTTGTGTCGAACCGACAGAATGGGGTTCCTATGGAAAACGCCACAGCACTGAGCCGCGTCACAATCTCTGCGGAGCGACGTTGACTGGCCTGGGCGAGTCAGACGAACACGCTAGCGCGAAATTATGACCTTCCAGTGGAGAGGAAGGGGGACCCAGAGCTTTCCACAAAAAGTTGGGAAGCCCCCTAACGCCGGCCGTCACGGGCGGAGGCCTGATTCTCTAAATGGCGAGAAGCCGCCCGGCACCGTACGGGCCACTGGGTAAGCATTATTCCCCCCTGGGGGGAAAAACGCTGCAGAGGCCACTACCTACCGTAGGGAGGAATTAGTGGAGACACCACATGGTCTCACCATCAGGGGAGAACTCATGGGAAGAATGTGCGGACTGCAGGAGTTAACCGCAAGGTGGGAGTCCACCTGGGGAGGTCATGGGTTGCCAAGGTGGGAACCATTCATGAGGATACATCAGACGGAACAGCCCACGGAGGGGGGGTTACCACGTCTGGAGCACTAGGTCCGGTTAGAGCTATGTGGGAGATAACTCAACTGTTCCCCGGCCTAAGGGGGCAGGGCTGCTCTGCCCAGCCTGTCCCCTGGAAGGGTGCTTAGTGATGGATGGAATGCCTGTTCTTTACCCGAGGGGAAAGAAGTGAGGCGGGATCGCCACTGCTCCCCCCGGAGGGGGAAGGGCTTCCGCAGGCGTACGCCCTACCGGCTGCCGGTCCCACACCTTGCCAGGATGCGGGCTGACACCGGTTCCGCGCGTAGGTATTAGAACCTCACGGAGTTGTTAGGCATAGCCCAACCCGCAGCTCTGCAGATGTCTGCCAGAGAGGCGCCCTGAGCCAGTGCCCACGAGGGGTGTGCCTCACCCCCAACGGGCAGGGGCGAAATGAGATCGGTATGCCCTAACGAGGGCATCCACGATCCAGTGCGCCAGCCTCTGTTTGGAGACAGCCCTCCTGCTGACCTCCGAAACAGACAAAGAGCTGCTCAGAGCTTCTGGGCTCTGCGTGCGGTCCAAGTAGAGGCGCCGTGCGCGTACTGGACACAACACGGATAGGTTGGGTCTTCCTCCCCGGTGGGGAGCGCCTGCAGGTTCACCACCTGGTCTCTCGGGAGAGTGGTGGGAACCTTGGGCACGTAGCCGGGGCGGGGTCTCAAGATAACGTGAGAATCCCGGCCCCGAGTTCTAGGCAATCTGTGGACACGGAGGGTGCTTGTAGATCCCCTACCCTCTTGGAGGTGAGCGCCATGCGGAAAGCCGTCTTTATCAAGACTGAGAAAGAGCGGCAACCCCGAGAGGCTCGAAGGGGGCGGGGCCTCTTGAGGCCCGCCACCTAGGTCGCAAGAGGGTACGGAGCGCGGATAAGGTGGTCACCCTCTCGCGCCCCTTAGGAACCTAATGACCAGGTCGTGCTGTCCCAGAGGCTACCCAGCACTCGGGTCATGATGAGCGGCCGTAGCGGCTACATACATTCCCAGTGTGGAGGGGGAGAGGTTACTCCCCCGTCTCTCTTGAGGACGGGACAGCTCGTACCCGACCGAGCAACTCCGCGGGTCTTCTCGCCGAGAAGAGCACCAGGACGAGAAGAGGCGCCACCTATGGGCGTATAGCCGCCCAGTGGCCGAAGCCCTAGCCTGAGTGACGTCCCAACCGGACCGGGGGTGGGTCACTCAGGATCTCCTCGTCCCGTCCAGACATGGAGACCAGGTTTTGCCTGGGATGCCGTAACGTGCCCCTTCCCCTGGGGAAGCTGTCCGCCAGGGGGAGCGGCCAGGGGGGAGTTGTTGTCAGAGCCTCAGCTCCGAGAACCAAGTCCTGGTTAGGCCGAAGGGGCGTAACTAGTACCACTTGATGCTCCTCTTCCCTGGCCTTGCACAGGACCTGTGCAATGAGGCTCACTGGGGGGAAGCGTACTTCCGCTTGTCCCGCGGCCAGCTGTGCGCAAGGGCATCCGTGCCGAGGGTACCTCGGACAGGGAGTACCAAAGCGGACAATGGGTGGAGTCCGGGGAGGCAACAGGACCACCTGTGCCTGGCCGAACTGCCCCAAATGAGCCGGCTGCGCGGGGAGGGAGTCGCCACTCTCCGCGAGGCGTCGACTGACGAGAGAGCGCATCGGCTGTCTGGTTCAGGACGCCTGGGATGTGTGTGGCTCGCAGGGAGCTGATCACCTGCTGACTCCAGAGGAGGAGGCGTCGGGCGAGTCATGTTAGCTGCTGTGAGTGAAAGAATACGCCACAGCAGCTGTGCTGTCCGACCGGACCAGCACGTGCTTCCCTGCACGAGAGGTAGTAGCCTCCTCAATGCAAGTAGCACAACCAACAACTCTAGGCAGTTGAAATGCCAACGCAGGCGGGGGCCCGTCCACCGCCCCGACACTGCTTGCCCGTTGCACACGGCACCCCAACCTTGCAGGGAGGCATCCCAAAGGGGACCCCTGTCCGCAAGAAGGTCATGGAGACCAGGGGGTTAGGGTGTGTCGGCAGAAAAGCGTGTGACCATACGCCTGCTGCCGGTGTGCCACGCTCTCCAAGGAACTTGACTCTGCAGCCAGTGTTGGAGCGGTCGTATGTGCATCGACCCGAGGGGGACCACCCCCGCCGAGGATGCCATGTATCCCAGGAGCCTCTTGTTACAGGGGGACCGCTGACTGTCTGATCTTCAGGCAGTTCAACACTGATCGGGCGCGCTAGTCAGTCGCGCTGCCTCTGGGAGGCCGCGAGGGTGCGGGCTTCCTCGTCGCGGGTCTCGCGCCCCCCCGGGGGGTGAGCGGGGCCGCTCGTGAGGACAGAGTCGAGTTCCATACCGAGAAAGAGGATGCTCTGCACCGGGGAGAGCTTGCTCTTTTCTCAGTTGACCTGTAGCCCCACCGATCTGGCGGCCGAGTTGCGGCACGGAGGACTGCTTCTTACTGTCGAGAACCCTCCGGGGAGGCCGCGTGCGGGTCTCACGCCTCCCCCGACGGGCGGGGGTGAGCGGGGCCGCTGCGGCTCACAGTAACACCAACCAGCCCCCCCTTGCGAGACGGGTACGTCGAGAAAGCGGACCTTCTCAGCGTTACTCATCTGCGCAAGTATCGGCCAGAGGAGTTCCTCATGGACCACAAGTGTGGACATCGTCCGACCCAGGGCCCCCGTGGTCACCTTGGTCGCCCGTAGAGCGAGGTCGGTGACGGCGCGGAGTTCCTGCATAAGCGCTGGGTCGGTCTTACCCTCGTGGAGCTCTCTCAACGCCCTGGCCTGGCAGGAGCCATAGCGTGGAGAGAGGAGGCAGCCTGGTCCGCCGCAATGTAAGCTCTCGACACCAGAGATGCCGAGACACCACATGCTTTGGACGGGAGTCTAGGTCGAGCCCCCCCAGGTGGCCGCCACCTACGGGCACGAGTGCACCGCGGCGGCAACTCCACCTGGGGACACCGACGCATCCTCCAGCTGTCTCAACCTCGAGGGAAGAGAGGGTGACAGAACTTTGTTTGACGTGAAACGTGCCGGAAGGGGCGTTCCAGGTCTTGCAAAGTTCCTCATGCACTTCCGGTAAACACGGCACTGGGGGCGGGCGCGGCTTGGAGCCGCGCTCAAACCCGAGGCGCCATGTAGCCAGCCGCGAACGCCGGGAGAGGCAGTGCGGGCACTGCAACCCAACACTCACGGCGGCCCGGGAAAGCATGGCCGACATCTCGACATCCGCTTTTTCCTGGGCTCGACCCCCCGAGGGAGGGAGCCCGAAGAATCGTCGGAGTCGGATGGCAGTACGTCACCCCCCGATGCTGCAAGAGACCTCTCATCATCACGCATCGTGTCCGAATACGTGATTGAGGAATAAGACGGCGGACCGTCTTTTTTGGGGAACGGTCAGACGAGCGAAACGAGGTGTGAACGGTCCGTGAGCCGTGGCTGGCGGATTATCGCTCACAGTAATCCTCATCTCACCCTCGCTGCTTGCCATAGCGGACGGCAGGGCCGTAGTCCTGCCGCCACGGAACGGGGAGCAAACGAGGTGGTGGCTGAGTCCCGTGGGAACACAGCCACCTGTGACGCAACGTCTGAATCGTCACCGCCCGCAGTGCGGGCAGGACGTATCCACAACGTCTGCCCCAGCGTACTGGAAGCAGGCATTGTGTCCGTCCCCCTCCTCGATGAGTGTGTTGCACCCATGAGAACAGCGGGACAAGCCACGCTGGAGAAATTTGCTCTTTTAGAAAAGGAAATTTGCTCGAACACCTCCGGAACTGCCGAGACGCCCAGGGGAGAGTCACTGCAGGAAGGGACCGTCCGCTGTCCACGTCGTAGATTCCAGCAGAAAGAATGATCACCCAGATCGTAGAGAAGCTCACCAGATGCGTAGGCTCTGAAGAACAAAAGGTGAATGAATGAGCACGCCGGCTTCCCTCTTATACCCGGACATCCGGGGAGGAGCCCGGCATGCAAATTTCATTCGCCAATTTTCATTGGCCTTTTCTAAATACTCAGAAGATGATAGGTTCTCAAGACAAACCCCATTCTGTCGGTTCGACACAACGTCGAGAGACCGACAGAAAGGGAACAATGATTTATTTAAATAAAACACAAAACAAAGACCCACGAGGGGGTAAAACAACAAAACAGGGGAATATAATAACAGAGACAAAACAGGAACATAGATTAACTTAACTAAACTAGACTAGACTAATACAACACTTGACAAACTACACTGACTAAACTAGACAATACCTTACAGGACAGAGGGCAGGAACAGGACATGGAGTCTTCAACAGACAAGGAACGAAACGACCTCGCACAGGACAGAAAACACCAGGGCATAATAAAGGGAACCAAATCAAGATTGGAACAGGTTTGGGGCATGAAATCATTAACAATCAATAATAAGGAAACGAGAGGGCTGGGACATAGACGAGACCAGAGAGAGCGCATGTTATGTCAGAACCAGCAATATCATGTCTCTCTCCACACAAAACATGAGGCTCTGTCATGATCCTGCCACTAGATCAAGAAAGACATGACATGATGAGGCAGAATCATGACAGTTATTAGCCTATGACACAGTCTATGATGTCACATTGTGTTTCTTTACAAAGTGAAATTGGTCTGGCATGCATTATACAGCATAATGCAATCATTTTCTTGAATCCGTTTAAATGGAGATCATCTTGACAACAGTGTTGTCAGCACACAGCGCGTGGTTTGAGTCGGAGCTCTTTCAAACTTATTCTTAATACATCGTTTATTCTTGTTATATCTTAAGACTTGTGTTTTAAATTGTTATTCACCGAGGGTAAAACATATCCTTAAGTATATCCCATACCAAAAATCGTCCTTAAACGCACCGATAATTTATTTTTATCGGATCACTCGCTATTAGCCTCAGGCTGTTAGCATTCCCAGCCTGCCTGCTCACTGCTTAACACACTGATCTCATTATTACATCACTGATGGCTAATGTTTCAGATGTGTTTGTACCTCTGAGTGCAGATGAGGAAACGATCGCACTTCAGTTGGAACTGGAGGCTGTGGAGAAGCAGATCCAGGATCTACTAGAGAAGCAGACACGGCTGCGAGAACGTAAAACGGAGCTGGAAACATCCAGAGCTGACGCTCGCAAATCCGCGGTAAGTTTTCATCGCGATTTTTATACTCCTTCCACTTCTACTCCGCGTGTTTCTCTGCACAGAGCCCAGGCTTCGAGAACACGGTCAGCCCAAATGAACTTCACTCCTGCACCGGCACACCCACGGCGAAAGGCGCGAGCCAGGACTGGAGCGATGACCCAACCGCCGCCACCGGTCTTCGAGATCCCGACCAGGAACCGCTTTGCCGCCCTCTGCGAGACGGAATGCAATGCTGTGGTCATCGGAGACTCAATCGTCCGGAACGTACGCGCTTCCTCCACTAAAGGTAAGGTGCGCACTCATTGTTTTCCTGGCGCCCGTGTTCTTGATGTCTCTGCGCAGGTACCTGCGATCCTGAAGGACGATGCTAACGTCGGAGCTGTCGTGCTGCACGCGGGGGCGAATGACGTCAGGATGAGGCAGTCGGAGATCCTGAAGAGGGACTTCAGGAGTCTGATCGAGACGGTACGCAACGCATCGCCCACAGCGAGGATCATCGTATCAGGGCCGCTTCCTACCTACCGACGAGGGAATGAAAAGTTCAGTAGACTATTTGCTCTAAATAAATGGTTGATGTCATGGTGTATTGAACAGAAGCTGCTCTTTGTTGATAATTTTGATCTGTTCTGGGAGCGACCTAGGCTCTTCCGCCCTGACGGCCTGCACCCCAGCAGCATCGGAGCGGTTCTTCTGTCTGACAACATCTCAAAGACGCTACGCACCGCTTGACTACGTCTCCCAGCGGTAAGTCAAAACTTCAACCATAGTCTGTGTTCCTCCCACTCATCTGTTAGAAATGTTACTGCTTCCAAATGCATAGAGACTGTGTCTGTCCCCCGAATAATACTACAAAATAACAAAATAGCCAAATCTCAGAGAAAAAATCTAATCGTGATTAAACCTGAGGACAATGTAATAAACGACCAAAACAAACTCATAAAGTTCGGCCTACTTAATATTAGATCACTAAATTCAAAAGCAGTTATTGTAAATGAAATGATCACAGACAACAGTTTTGATATACTTTGCCTTACCGAAACCTGGCTTAAACCAAATGATTATTACGGTCTAAATGAGTGTACACCACCAAGCTACTGTTATATGCATGAGCCACGTCCGGTTGGTCGAGGTGGCGGTGTCGCAACAATCTTTAGAGACTTTCTTACTGTAACTCAGAGAACGGAGCATAAATTTAAATCATTTGAAGTGCTTGCGTTGAACATAATTGTTCCAATTGACAGTAAAAAATCATTGCTTTCTTGTACGTTGGCTACAGTGTATAGACCCCCTGGTCCCTACACTGATTTTCTGAAAGAGTTTGCGGACTTCCTATCGGACCTATTGGTTAACGTTGATAAAGTACTAATTGTCGGAGACTTTAATATCCACGTAGATAGTGCTAACGATGCATTAGCAGTGGCGTTTACAGAGCTATTACACTCTTTTGGAGTAACACAACACATCAATGGACCCACTCATCGATTTAATCATACACTAGACTTGATTATATCTCACGGAGCCGATCTAACCAATATAGATATTATACCTCAAAGCGACGATGTCACTGATCACTATCTTATAACATGTACACTGCGCACTGCAGAAATCAGCCGTTTAACTCGTTATCGACAGGGTAGAACAATTACCTCGACTACTAAAGATAGTTTCGCAAAGAGCTTGCCAGATCTGACTCCTTTAATAACCATACCAATAAATACAGAATCGCTCGATGACATGACCAGCAAATTGGGCACTATTTTCTCTAATACATTAGAAGCTGTCGCACCTATGAAGTCAAAAAAGATTAATGAGAAAAACGCAGCACCATGGTACAATAGCACCACTCGCGCCCTTAAAAGAGAAACACGTAAACTGGAGCGCAAATGGAAACAAACCCAATTAGAGGTCTTTAAAATTGCGTGGAAAGAGAGTGCAAACTGTTATAAAAAGGCACTAAAAGCAGCAAAGGCTGAGCACCTCCGTAACCTCATAGAAACTAACAAAAACAATCCAAGGTTTTTATTTAGTACAGTTGCTAAACTAACAAATAAACAGACTTCACCTGACCTGGGTATTCCGCCGCACCTTGGTAGCAATGATTTCATGAATTTTTTTACAGAGAAAATCGAAAACATACGAGACAAAATAGTAAAAACTCAACCTCCAAGTCTGTCCTATAAATTAGTACCAACCATCGCCCCAAAAGAAAGGCTACAGTGTTTTTCACCTATAAAACAGGAAGATTTAATTAAACTTATTGCAACATCTAAACCTACAACTTGCTTATTAGACCCCATACCAACTAAATTATTAAAAGAGTTANGTGTGTCTCTGTGTCTGTGTGTGTTGGTGCGTGTTGTGTGTGTGGAGTGTTTTGTGTGTGGGTGTGTCTGTCTTCTGTGTTTTCAACCTTTTCTTGTTTTTGCAGGTACAACTTTGATTGTTTTGCTTGTAGTCAATGTGTCTCCTGTACAGCTGCTTTGTAACAATGAAAATTGTAAAAGCGCTATATAAATAAAGTTGAGTTGAGTTGAGTTGAGTTGAGTTCCCATGAGGGCCGCTTCGGCTTCTGCTGCGGCTGCTGACCTGATATCCGGGGGCGGAGTCCGGCATGCAAATTTCATTCGCCAATTTCATTCGCCTTTTCTAAGAAGTCGGAAGCGATTGGTTCTCAGGGATGAACCCCATCTGTCGGCTCGACACAACGTCGAGAGACCGACAGAAAGGGAACACATTTTAGCTCAGTTAAGCATGTTTACTGTTGAAAAAAAACTACTTAAGAGAGGTTAGGTGTTTAAAGAGATAGTTCAACCAAAAAGGAAAATTCTGTCGTCAATCACTCACCCTCAGGTTGTTCCAAACCTGTATACATTTCTTTGTTATGCTGAACACAAAGGAAGATATTTTGTTAAGTCTCATAATCTATTTTTGAGAGTAGGACATGACATGGCCTTACTCAGTCAATATCAATAAGAAGATATCTAGGTTATATTTTCACATTATGTAGGATGATTTCATGCAAGAAATAGTAAATAAAAAAATGACTGGGTTTTCACAGGCAGGTTTTCACAGGCAAATTATTTTAAAACATTAAATCTGATACAATATTGTCATGGCTCTGCTTCACTTAGTCATGTTTTTCTTGGTCCTGTAGCAGAGCCATGGCAAAGCCTTAGGTTTTGTGTGAGAAGACCATGGGATGTTTATCTTCTGACATCTCATGTGTTTTCTCGTGTCTTGTCATTGGCCCCGCCCCTCTCGTCTCATGTATTGCTTTCCTCCCGTGTCTCATGTTCCTCGCCTGCCCTGTGTAATTATCCCTCGTTTGTCTTGCCTATTTAATGCCCTCTTGTTTCATTGTCTTGTTGCTCGTGGATTGTTCTGTGTACTGTGTATGATTGCTTCGTGTTCCTGCCCGTGTCATTTAATCAAGTTAAGTTTAGTCAGTGTAAGTGTTTGTCTAGTGTTGTTCTAGTTAGTTTATGTGCCTGTGTAGTCTGATTTTTTATCCCTTTGTCTTTGTTATTTTACCCTCTCGTGGGTTTTTGTTTTGTCAATTGTTTATTAAAAGTCTTTTGTTTAACCCCTTCACTGCCACTGCCTGCGTTTCGGTTCTTCAGACACGCAAATCGTGACACAATATGCTACCGTACAATAAAACATTGATGTGCCTGCTATTCACATAGCAATGGTAACTATGCACATATAACTTCATACGATTGCTTTCACATTCACAGTAAGAGGATTTAAAAGTTTCAGTGTACACAAGCCACATGTATTTTATAAATAAAACTATAAATATAAAATAAATAGCCTGAGGGTAACACTGATCCAATTTGTTCCTACCAAACCACTCACCATACTCCACTTGCCATACATTCTTCATAAATCCCATGTACAGTGTCAGTTCAGTGTGACAGTACTGTACAGCATCATAATGATGCCATATGTCCATCATCTCGCTTACATTCACACATGCACTTAATCTTACCGTCTCTATCTCCCACCAAATACAGGTCCCAAAATAAACCGCTAATACCCAGAGCTCCCAGAGTTATGAATACTGCAAGTCAAATTAAATATTAATGGAAACAAGAATGACGACTCAGAGAATGTTGAAAAAACAAAACAAGCCGTAGAGTATAGTCGGATAGAAAGAAGTGAATTAGTCCTGACAAATTGTATGAATTTAAAAATTATATCACTACAGTACAGTTAGCCACAGTTCAGTTAGCGGTGTTGGGGAAGGTACTTTAAAACTGGAGTTTAATCATTTCAAATGTAACCCCCATAAGTGCCACTTATGGAAAAAAAGAAGGTACTTACCCATAGCCGGGATACACAAATAATTAAACTACAGTCAACGTATGCTTAAGAAATACAATTCGACCTATAAAGGGAGCAATATCTTTGGACTTCAGTCCTCGAAACTGATTTGACAATTGATGGTTCAAGAGTTTTGATATTAGCGTAATAGCACTGAGCCAATTCACTGTACGGATCTCTGCTTGTTTACACTCACTTTCCAGACAGGTTGCTTCTGGTTTCGATTGGAAGCAAATAAAATAAATCGCCATATTGTGTTAAAACAGTATGTTTCCAGTGGATTTCCAAGACAAAGCAACTGGTTCTGTGATCCAAAAGAAATATGTGTTGTGCTTAATTTAGTTCGACATGCCAGCCATGGTTGTTTTCACCTTCAAAGTCCCCTATGTGGGATTGATGGCATTTGGAACACATGGTCTGTCTGATAGCATCACATAGACAATTACTCTTACTACACACTGCCCATCACATTGCACACTTGCACATAGCACCTGGAAACTGTACATTGTAAGAAACAATAGGTTAAACCTGTAAATAACCCACCTGTACACTCTTTTAAAAAAATAATATGTTGTCTTTTGTCTATATTTTTTCACTTTTTGTGTATAGTGCATTATTGTTTTTATTTAATTCTCATTTTTATCCATCTTAATGTATATTGTATGTTATATGTTTGCACCATGTCTACACTTTCTTATGCACTAAGCTCCTGTCGCCAAGTCAAATTCCTTGTGTGTGTAAACACGCTTGATAATAAAGCTCCTTGTTCTTCTGATAATTCAATTACTCTGAAAGTGCCCAATTCTTTAACAATATTGAAGAGGTGGACTAAATGTAATTACGTGTTTCATCGTCATGATATGGGGCTAGAGAAGTGAATAGCTACAGATAGCTATTTTATAGAGTTTATGAGGGCCTATCCAGAAATATTAGGTATGATATCTAACCCAGTTCCCTTTCTGTCGGTCTCTCGACGTTGTGTCGAACCGACAGAATGGGGTTTGTCTTGAGAACCAATCATCTTCTGAGTATTTAGAAAAGGCCAATGAAAATTGGCAAATGAAATTTGCATGCCGGGCTCCTCCCCGGATGTCCGGGTATAAGAGGGAAGCCGGCGTGCTCATTCATTCACCTGTTGGTCTGAGGAGCCTAAGCATCCTCCCCCGACCGCTGGGGTGGGCGGCCAGTGAGGATGTAACCTCGGTTCCCTGATGGAGGGAACGAGACGTTGTGTCGAACCGACAGAATGGGGTTTGTCTTGAGAACCTATCATCTTCTGAGTATTTAGAAAAGGCCAATGAAAATTGGCGAATGAAATTTGCATATAAATTTGTATAAGAGGCTTCCCTCTTATACCCGGACATCTGGGGAGGAGCCCGGCGTGCTCATTCATTCACCTGTTGGTCTGAGGAGCCTAAGCATCCTCCCCCGACCGCTGGGGTGGGCGGCCAGTGTTGTGGCGTGAGGGACACAATGTCTCGTTCCCTCCATCAGGGAACCAAGGTTACATCCGTAACCAAGACGTTCCCTTTCTGTCGGTCTCTCGACGTTGTGTCGTACCGACAGAATGGGGTTCCTATGGAAAACGCCACAGCACTGAGCCGCGTCACAATCTCTGCGGAGCGACGTTGACTGGCCTGGGCGAGTCAGACGAAGACGCTAACGCGAAAATATGACCCTACAGTGGAGAGGACGGGGGACCCAGAGCTTTACACAAAGTTGGGAATCCCCTATCGCCGGCCGTCACGGGCGGAGGCCTAGTTCTCTAAATGGCGAGAAGCCGCCCGGCACCGTATGGGCCACTGGGTAAGCATTATTCCCCCCTGGGGAAAACACTGCATAGGCCACTACCTACCGTAGGGAGGAATTAGTGGAGACACCACATGGTCTCACCATCAGGGGAGAACTCATGGGAGGAATGTGCGGACTGCAGGAGTTAACCGCAAGGTGGGAGTCCACCTGGGGAGGTCATGGGTTGCCAAGGTGGGAACCATTCATGAGGATACATCAGACGGAACAGCCCACGGAGGTGGGGTTACCACGTCTGGAGCACTAGGTCCGGTTAGAGCTATGTGGGAGATAACTGTTCGCCGGCTTAAGGGGGCAGGGCTGCTCTGCCCAGCCTGTCCCCTGGAAGGGTGCTTAGTGATGGATGGAATACCTGTTCTTTACCCGAGGGGAAAGAAGTGAGGCGGGATCGCCACTGCTCCCCCCAGAGGGGGAAGGGCTTCCGCAGGCATATGCCCTACCGGCTGCCGGTCCCACTCCTTGCCAGGATGCGGGCTGACACTGGTTCCGCGCGTAGGTATTAGACCCTCACGCAGTTGTTAGGCATAGCCCAACCCGCAGCTCTGCAGATGTCTGCCAGAGAGGCGCCCTGAGCCAGTGCCCACGAGGGGTGTGCCTCACTCTCAACGGGCAGGGGCGAATTGAGATCGGTATGCCCTAACGAAGGGCATCCACGATCCAGTGTGCCAGCCTGTGTTTGGAGACAGCCCTCCTGCTGACCTCCGAAACAGACAAAGAGCTGCTCGGAGCTTCTGCTCTGCGTGCGGTCCAAGTAGAGGCGCCGTGCGCGTACTGGGCACAACACGGATAGGTTGGGTCTTCCTCCCCGGTGGGGAGCGCCTGCAGGTTCACCACCTGGTCTCTCGGGAGAGTGGTGGGAACCTCGGGCACGTAGCCGGGGCGGGGTCTCAAGATAACGTGAGAATCCCGGCCCCGAGTTCTAGGCAATCTGTGGACACGGAGGGTGCTTGTAGATCCTCTACCCTCTTGGAAGTGAGAGTCATGCGGAAAGCCATCTTTATCAAGACTGAGAAAGAGCGGCAACCCCGAGAGGCTCGAAGGGGGCGGGGCCTCTTGAGGCCCGCCACCTAGGTCGCAGGAGGGTAAGGTGGTCACCCTCTCACACCCCTTAGGAACCTAATGACCAGGTCGTGCTGTCCCAGAGGCTATCAAGCACTTGGGTCATGATGAGCGGCCGTAGTGGCTACATACATTCCCAGTGTGGAGGGGGAGAGGTTACTCCCCCGTCTCTCTTGAGGACGGGACAGCTCGTACCCGACCGAGCAACTCCGCGGGTCTTCTCGCCGAGAAGAGCACCAGGACGAGAAGAGGCGCCACCTATGGGCGTATAGCCGCCCAGTGGCCGAAGCCCTAGCCTGAGTGACGTCCCAACCGGACCGGGGGTGGGTCACTCAGGATCTCCTCGTCCCGTCCAGACATGGAGCCAGGTTTTGCCTGGGATGCCGTAACGTGCCCCTTCCCCTGAGGAAGCCGTTCGCCAGGGGGAGCGGCCAGGGGGGAGTTGTTGTCAGAGCCTCAGCTCCGAGAACCAAGTCCTGGTTAGGCCAAAGGGGCCTAACTAGTACCACTTGATGCTCCTCTTCCCTGGCCTTGCACAGGACCTGTGCAATGAGGCTCACTGGGGGGAAGCGTACTTCCGCTTGTCCCGTGGCCAGCTGTGCGCAAGGGCATCCGTGCCGAGGGTACCTCGGACAGGGAGTACCAAAGCGGACAATGGGTGGAGTCCGGGGAGGCAACAGGACCACCTGTGCCTGGCCGAACTTACCCAAATGAGCCGGCTGCGCGGGGAGGGAGTCGCCACTCTACGCGAGGCGTCGACTGACGAGAGAGCTCATCGGCTGTCTGGTTCAGGACGCCTGGGATGTATGACTCGCAGGGAGCCGATCACCTGCTGACTCCAGAGGAGGAGGCGTCGGGTGAGTCATGTTAGCTGCTGTGAGGCCACAGCAGCTGTGCTTTCCGACCGGACCAGCATGTGCTTCCCTGCACGAGAGGTAGTAGCCTCCTCAATGCCAGTAGCACAACCAACAACTCTAGGCAGTTGAAATGCCAACGCAGGCGGGGGCCCGTCCACCGCCCCGACACTGCTTGCCCGTTGCACACGGCACCCCAACCTTGCAGGGAGGCATCCCAAAGGGGACCCTTGTCCGCAAG